>NW_010428386.1:0-66196 GCF_000710305.1 Buceros rhinoceros silvestris | reverse complement strand
TGTCTAAGATGTATAGGAGCTCACTGACCATTTCCCCGTGGATTATGGGGGCTTCATTCTGCTCCCCATCCCTGTTTTACACCTCAGAGTGGCCAGCTACCCCAAGAACAACTCGCTTTCTATAAAAGACTGAGGCAAAGGGAGCATTCAGGACCTCCGCCTTTTCCACATCTTTGGTCACTATGTTTCCCCCTTGCATCCAGTAGGGGATGGAGATTCTCTTTAGCCCTCCTTTTGCTGTTAATGTTTTTACAGAAGTATTTTTTTTTTGTCTTTTACAGCTATGGCCAAATTAGGTTCTCTTTGGGCTTTGTCCCTTCTAATTTTCTCCCTGCATAACCTCACAGAGTCATTGTAGTTGTCCTGAGTGGCCAGTCCCTTCTTCCAAAGGTCATAGACTTACTTTCCTTTTCTTCCTGAGTTCCAGACAAAGCTCTCTGTTCAGCCACACTAGTCTTCTTCTCCATCAGCATAACTTATGGCACACCAAGATGGCCCTCTCCTGCACCTGTAAGCTTTCCTTCTTGAAGAGTGCCCAGCCTTGCCGGACTCCTTTGTCCTCCAGGACTGCCACCCAAGACACTCTGTCAAGGGTGGCCAGTGCCTTGTTCCAAAGGGCATAGACTTACTTTCCTTTTCTTCCTGAGTTCCAGACAAAGCTCTCTGTTCAGCCACACTAGTCTTCTTCTCCATCAGCATAACTTATGGCACACCAAGATGGCCCTCTCCTGCACCTGTAAGCTTTCCTTCTTGAAGAGTGCCCAGCCTTGCCGGACTCCTTTGTCCTCCAGGACTGCCACCCAAGACACTCTGTCAACCAGGACACTAAACAGGCCAAAGTCTGCCCTCTACCAATCCAAGGTGGCAATCCTACTGACTCCCCTCCTTGCTTCTCCAAGAATGAAAATCTCTACCATCTCATGATCACTATGCCCAAGACAGCATCCAACCATCAGATCACCCAGAAATTCTGCTCTGTTCACAAAAATCAGGTCTAGCAGGAAGACTTCCCTAGTTGGCTTGGTCACCAGCTGTGTCAGGAAGTTGTCTTCCACACAATCTAGGAACGTCTTGAACTGTTTCCTCTCTGTTTTGTTGTGTCTCCAGCAGATAACTGGGAAGTTGAGGGCCCCCAGGAGAACAAAGGCTAATGATTGTGTGACCTCTCCCAGATGCTTATAGAATATTTCCTCTGTCTCTTCATCCTGATTGGGTGGTCCATAACAGACTCCACCGTGATATCTGCCTGGTTGGCCTGCCTCCTGATTCCTACCCGTAAACACTCATCCCTATTCTCATCATTACAAGTTCAAGACAATCAAAGCGCTCCCTAACATACAGGGCTGCTCCTCTGTCTCTTCTTCCCGGCCTATTCCTAAAGGGTCTGTAGCCATCCAATGCAGCAATCCAGTTGTGTGAGGTCATCCCACCATGTTTCTGTGAGTGCAATTATATCACAGTTTTCCCGCTGTACAGTGGCTTCCAACTCCTCTTGTTTGTTGCTCCTCCAACTTCTTGTTGCCCCTCAGACTTCATCACTGCTTACTGAAAAATCAAAAATGGACAATAATCTGAGTGATGTACCAGGGTAGGAATCTTTCTCCTGACATCTTTAACCCTGTTTAGTGGGAGAAAAAGGAACAAGACTGCAAACACCATTTTGAATATGGTTCACATCTCTTCTCTGAACTCTACAATCCTAAAATCAGCAGATATCACAGGAAAAAAATCTTTCAAACAAATGTTAATGCAGTGAAAGAGGTACTTCAAAAAGACCCAAACAAACCCAAGAGTGTCCATGAGAAAGAGCATTAGCTCGACTGTGATAACTTTATACAGAATGGAGAAAGTGTCCCCATGAATGCATCTATGTATGTAAGAGAGAAGCAGGAATACTTGCAAGCTTCCAAATAAAGTCTTTGCTTTATTATATTTAAATGACCATTTTATTCCCTATTTTCTCATAAATATGAACTATATGAATGAACTACTATTCATTTTGAGCAGGTCATAAGTGGAAATCCACACAGAAGAACAAAGACAATAATTACAGGGAGAGTCTAAATTTGCTGGTATGTTTAGAAACTTAGTACATGTTGGTAACAAACCTCTACCACAGCAAGATAGCAGAAATCCATCAAAATACAGTGTTTCAGACTGAGCAAGCCACAGACAAGTGTAGCTCTCGCAGACATACATCTCTTCAAAGTCCTCAATGGTATATATAGACAGTTTCATTCAGTGCCAAATAGTTTTCACAGATCCTGAAATCAAAGTAAGTTGGACTCATTATGTTTGCATATTAAAATACATGCTAAAACTTCAATTAGATAATACAGTGCCAAAAATAGATGGCTAAGTTATCTTTAAAAATATAAGCTCTGTATGATCTTGAAAATTTAACCCCACATCTCATTATCTGGATGTAATCAAAGTTCAGATGAATATCTCGTAGCTTCTGCCTTTTTTCCTTTAACCAACAGTAAAATATCTGTTTCAAAATTTATCACAGTTAAGAATCCCTACTGACTGTCAGAGGAGGTAAACAATGTGTAATCCACAGCAAACAGTTATGCTTTCCACATCCCAGCTATCTATCTGAAGGAAAGCCAAATCTAGGCTGTATAAATAATTAGGAACATAGACATGATAGAATCATAACAAAGCATATGAACATTTGTTTGCTAATGGTTGATGAGAGGAGGTACTATCCAGAGTACCATTCTTTGTCAGGATGAATTGCCTCTCTTTCACAAGCATTTATTTTTTAAATCTTTTGTGATATTAAAACATAATATCATTCATCTGAATGGCCTCATTTAATATAAGGTGCATGTAATCTATTGCTGGAATAAACAAGCTAAATTTACATTGAAAGGCATGGGGAATCTAAAGGCAGGTAATGGAAAACCGTATTCTGCTCAGCTGATAATTTATTTCTAATTCTGTTTTTTATTGCTATCAACAACAAAAGGAGACTTAAAAGGACTTCCATCTTCACTATCTACTTTTGTTAAATAGATCTTAAGGCTGTTAACGAAATTATTATAAAAAATCCAGTATGTGCCATCCTAAAAAAAAATGTTTTTAAATCTTTAAGGAAAGAGTAAATGCATCTCTAAATTACCTGCTCAATCATAATGTTGAAGCTGGGCATTCTGTACTGATAAAAGAAAAGAATCATAAAAGTTGCAGGCCCAGAACAAGAAGCGATGGATTTAATAACTCACTCGCTTGTTAAATTCTGTGACCCATGGTATTGAGGTCAGAATACATGCTTTCAAAAGTGTACAAATTAAAGTTAGAAATCAAATCCAGGGCATCTGAATTTTATTACTCTCTGGGCATTGCAGAAGCTTTATGCTCTTAACAACAACTAAGGAAAAGAAAACCTAAGAAATTTTCTTGACCAAAGAACAGTCATTCTTTGAGATTCCGTTTCACTTGCCATAATAAAACTAGAATAAAATATTTAAAACCTGGAGACTGAAATAGCAACTGTCTTTTGAAATTGGTTCTTGTAACTGCATGCAGATACAACACTAAGCAGAGTCATCATCTTGATTCGAAACAGCAGCTGTTAAAATTAAAAGCAATTTAAATACCACAAAACCTCATTTTCACCCTTAAACATTCCCATAGAAAGAAAAGGAATTTCAAAGCATACCCCATCAAAGCTTCTTTAGGGTCCATATATAGAAATAACCACCAAGACATTTCTAAATATTTAGGAAATAAGAAATTAAAGCACAACTTAGATGATAAAGGTTCTGACAATAAATTCTTGTATAACTATTCTGACTGCATTGTAAAGTGAATAATTTAGGCATCTAAAATTTAAGTATCTCACCTGAGCAAAAAGTGGACAGTGAAGGGACTGTCATCTTCCTAAGGCACTCACTGAAAGTCGGGATGAGGAAAATGGAGAGCAGTGCATTACCTTTGGCAATTTCTTGTGTACTTACTTACCTATGAGGATTTCCACCACTCTGGATTGATCTGAGAGACCATGAGGAAACATCTGATGCATTCATAAACCTAGAAGTATTATAGTGTAATGGTGACAGACTTCACGCCAGATTTAGGATAATGAGATTTTCTAAACTAATAATCTAGCACAAGCAGTAGAATAAAAATTTAAAAAACAAAAGTAAAAAGAAAAAGACAAAAAAAAAAAACCCCAAACCCAAACCAAACCAAACCAAACCAAACCAAACCAAACCAAACCAAACCAAACCAAACCAAACCACAACAAACCAAAACAGATTTCCTCAAGAAATACAAGGCAAAATGATAATTTTTGCTAGGCCTTGCTTCTTCAGGGAGGAAAGAAGAAGCAAGCATGTATTTATTTACATAAAGGTTTTGTACAGTGTAACGGAGAGCTCCCAGCTTGCACTCAGGCAATCCACTGACTCGCAGCCATGCTAGCTGAAATAGAAGGTAGGGTTCAAAGTTGTAAGAGTTAAACAGTAAACCTTGGTAAGCCCAACCATGCCTCCCAGTGAGTTGGGCAGGAGCTTGTTAGTAACGAAGAAGGATAAAGGGGCATGATCAGCACTTTCTCAAAGGCTTCTAAATCAACTGGATTCTCTCAAGCAGAGGGATTGCCATGCTTCTGATGGGATGGGAATGTATCCTGTAGATCCAGTAGCTCTTGGTGATCCTGTGCTGGGTGGGGTTTTCAAGGTAATGACTCTGAAAACTCCCTTTTGGTACCAGAAGCATCCAGGTACCAGCAAGCCTGGGATTAACAGCAATCTGTTAATCACTGCTTGCACTGTCCCAGGGTTTTTTAACTGGAGCCCTTTTTTTTGTTAACACATGTAAATCTGAGAAGAATCCATAACAAATAATGTAAGATTTTCAGATAAGTATGAGGTCTGCATGTAAAAAAAGGGGAGCAAGCAAGAGAGAGACAAAAAGAAGAAAGGAAGGAAAGTACACAGGTCCAAACCTGACAGCAGGAGCCTTGACTCCACTCACCACAGAACTTAAGGACAGGTATAAGAGTCCTCACTGTACTCATACAAGACAGTGAAGTGCTTGCTCTCCCACCCACATGCTTCCTTTCACTTTTTGTAGTGCTCTCAGAGCCTTCTATCTTTAGTTAGTCACACCTGCTGTAAATTTCCTTAAATATATCTTCCGGATTCCAGGAGATGTCTTTGTCAGAGCAACTGCTGTAATACAGTCCCTGTTTAATGAAATTGAGTTTCTACATAAGTAAGGACTTACTAACAATATGATTCTTTGTTCATAGTATTCTGTTATATATACCATCAACTATTTTTAGGATGTCTTATAACCAAATATGCATGATAGTACATCCCATTAGGAATGGAACACATCTCTTATGAGGACAGGCTGAGACAGGGTCAAGGCCTGGAGAAGATGAGGCTCTAGGGAGACCTTATTGCAGCCTTTCAGTACATAAAGAGAGCCTACAAGAAAGACGGGGATAAATTTTTAGTACAGCCTGTTGAGACAGGACAAGAACTAATGGATTTATAATAAAAGAGGGCCGATTTAGACTAGATATAAGGAAGAAATTGTTTACTATGAGGGTGGTGAAATACTGAAACAAGTTGCCTGGAGCAGTGGTAGATGCCCTCTCCCTGGAAACATTCAGTCATGTGGGATGGGGTTCTGAGCAACTTGGTACAGTTGATGTCCCTGCTGCTTGCAAGAGGTTGGACTAGATGACCTTTAAAGGTCCCTTCCAACCCAAACTATTCTATGGTTCTATGATTCTACGATTCTGTGATCCTATGATTCTATGCTTCCTGTGCCTGCATTTTGGACTAACTTTCCCAAATCAGTTTCATTTTTGCACTCTGAGCACACATAAGACTCTTAGTCCCCTGCAAAAGGCCTACATATAACAGTACACCTTTACTTACAGTATAGCGCTTTAAAAGCTAGCTTTAACTGAGAGCTTATTTCTGTGTAGAGCACCTTTGAAATTTTCTGAAATTTTGGGAACCGGATGAGACTAGAAAGAATCTTCCTCACGTGTATCAGGCATAGATGGTAGGGTGTGGTAGTGGGGGCCCAAGGATGCCCTGTGTGGGATGACAAACTGCCCTGTGCCACCCACAGTGAGTTCTAGACATCTCTGAAATGGATTAAAACAATCCAACACCCACTAAAACAGAAACGAAAAAAGAGTATGTGTTGCCTCTGCTTAGGGGCAGCTGCCAGGGTAAGACGTGTTTGAGGATACAAGGGAGCAGGAATTGGAGGAGACATATGGATGGGGTTATTGTTTGGGGCATAGGTGGAGAAGTCTTGGAACAAGAGGCTCCAAGGAAGAGCAGGGACATCCCTCACAGACTATCTCCATGGGTGACCCATGCCAGGGCAGGGTTACTCCTGTGGACAGTGGCCTGTGGGTGACACAAGGCAGGGCAGGGACATCCCTAATCTACTGTGACTGTGGGCAGCATATGCCAGGTCGGGGACACCCCCAAGGGTGTCCTTCAGAAAGAGAATGTGGAAAAGTGTAGACATTATGACATAACTACAATTAATATTGGCATCACTGGGATTCTCATTCCATGTGGTCATTCTCATGGTGAAGATTTTTCAAACATTGCCAGGCTTTCAAACATCTCATGGATGTTACACTCCCCACACACAAAGATGAGAGTCTCATAGCTCTTAAGAGATCATATAGTTCAATATGGTCCTTCTGTATCAATCCCTCTGTATTACTCCCTCTGCTAGGTGTTATCCACATCTATACTAGTAAACTACATAGAGCCAAGAGAAGTTTTCAGGCACTGATTGCTGTGTATTATTAAGGTATCTCATCTTCCAAAAGAGGCTGTCAGCAATGAACCATCATCCAGTCTGACTTCAAAACCACACCCAGAAATTTATTGACAAAAGCCAGGAATAAGTCATCATAACATTTTAACAGTATAGATGATCAAGCTCCGGTGTTCAGCCTTCAATACTGGCACCATTTACTGTATTGGGACAGTGACGGCCATTGATCTTCTCTCCCAGTCACTACCACGTTTTTGAGATGGTAGAAGGGAGCATGGAAAAGCAACACAGAGTTTGTAAACATTTGGATAACGCGAGGTGAAGACAAAGGAATGTCAACCTTCTATACACCTTGTGCAATTCATATTTCTTTCTTTTGGAATGTATTCTGGGACAATTTCTGGGATGCCTAGTGTTTCACTGAGTGACAGAATAGTCCATGGTTAGGCTTGATGGGTGAAATTCCCTTATCTGGGAAAAATAAACAGAGCTGCAAGAGAAATATTACCAGAGGAATATTCTGGAAAGAAGTAGCCAATCCGATGAAGTAAATGCAGCTTGGGGTAGAATTTCCTGCTACAAGAGCTTATGTAAGTCCTTTTGAGGACATCTTTGCTGAATTGACATGTTTAGTCAATTTGCTTTTGCATAATATGCAATTAATATTACCTCAACTCAGGCAGTAGGGAGTTCTCCTGTTAGATGTAATATAAAGTATTTTAAATATGATTAAATTTGGACTAAGTGAAATGAAACATTCTAGCCTAAGCATCTAATTTGCTTTACCGCTGTGTATTTATAGACATATTGCCAAATGAGTCCGATGTAACTGTGAAATATGATCAGATCATATTGTGTTGAAATATGATTTGTAGGTGAATCAGCTGGGATTAGAAATAATAGTAGAAATCCATGGAGATATCATATTCATCACAGGCCTAAAAAGGCTGGAGATAGAATATTGCAGATTTCTGATGAGCTATGTATCTAATCTCCAAGAATCTTCTCAACTGCACACCAACCTTCCACTTTCTTTATCTCACCACTTAAAAGCTCTTCTTTTGATTATACATGAAGGCACTTTCAATTTATTCGGAATGTCATTTCATTTATCCCTGCCTGACTTTCGTGAGAAGGCATAATATAGTTCCAAATTATTTGCTGAAGAGTGTTTGACTCCCAGTTGTCTGAGAGTTTGGAGGAGAGAGGGAGGACAGGTTAGTAGCTGTGTCTCTCTCTCTGTCTAATAGACATCTTTCATTCTAGAGAAGGAGGTGGAAGTTGTTTGCTTATGCAAAGCCTTTGAGAAATCTGTCTCATTTCAAGGCAGGGAGAAAATGAGAAAGATTGAACAAATACAGTGAAAGGAGATAGTGAAATAAAATCAGGGGATAGTGAAATAAGGAAAAAACTTAAGAAACAGTGTTGAGAGATTCAAGACCTTTTAAATAATAACAACACTCTACAAATAATGCAGTTACCCATTTTTCTTGCAGTAAAGGCTCTTCACAATGTTCGAAACACGTAATAAGTGTTGCAATCGAGAATATTTTTCATTTAAATTCGCCCTAGTCCATTAACCTCATTTACCCTTTATTGTCCAGGTACAACCACAAAAATGTTCATATTTTGGGATTAGCTTCAAGAATGTGCCCGGAAAACTGCATTTGGCTTACCTTTCATAACTTGGGTCTGCTGGTTTGATTCAACATTTGAAATGGCTGCAGGCCAAGCACATTTCAAGACGAATCTTAAGAAGTCAGGCAACTTGCTTTTCAGCAATGGCTTGTGGCTCTACTGACATTCTTAAGATTATTTTGCCACTTTCTCTTATGGTCTGTGGGAAATGTTAATCATTTGTTATTCCCCAAATCTCACTTTTGAACATACCATAAAACTATTCTAACTCGGCTGGCCTTATTGAGAAGCAGTAGAGCAGGAAAGATTTGGAACATTTCTAAAATATTCTAAAATATTTTGTCTTCTTGCTGCTGTGCTCTATTTTTCTTGCATCTCTGGTGAGCTTGGGGATGGCGTAAAGTTCATTCTGCAGCTATGGAAGAACAGTTTGAAAACTGTGAAGTTAATTTTCTGATCACATCTGCTAACACTGCAATTTAACTGAGAAATTAAACAGAGAATCAAGTAAAGAAGTGTGATTTCTGCACAGCTAAAACATTCTTAGGAGGAGAATCTCTCAGGCACACTATTTCTAAAATAATAGTAAAATAATATTTTGAAGTTCAAACAGAATGTAATGCAAAAGTCATAGGTAATAAAGAATCATACACAAGAATGTAAAAATAAAGACCTGTGAGGTACTGCAGGAGATAATGTAGCCTCGTTATCTGCTCTGAAGCAGGACTGAATACAGTTAGATCATTTCTTCACCTAGACAGACTACTATTCACCTCATAGCAAGAATTTTCAGTGAAGGGATTGCATAGACTCCTTGCTTTGCTGTAGTGTTTCACTAACTGAGAAAGCTTTTCGTAGTATTCAGGCCAAGTCTTCTCTGAAGCAAATTAAATGTTCTTCATTGCTCTTTTGCAACAAAGAGTACAGCTTTTTATGTAAGATACTTAATACATCTTTCTCTTCTCTTCCCCAGACTAAGCGAGTCGAAGTCCTTCACTACTTCCACATGCAGTCACATTTTCTAAACTTCCTGTCATTTTTGCTTTTGTAGGCTTTTCTATCTTTTCACTTTGCATATTTTTTAAGAATTATACGCAAAAATAGGTATATAATAGGTTGAGATCCTAAAAAAACCCTTAATTTTCAAGGATGTTAATTCCACCAGATTGCTACTGAGAATGAAAAGTGAACCAGCATCATTAAGATCATTTTGAGATCTTGAGATTGATGACTAAGGTCTAAATTAAAGCTAGGATTGATTTTGGTTATCTTCTAGTTCAAATTTTTGTTAAGGAGGAAATAGAAAAAAAGAATTAATTGAACTAGAACTGCAAAAAAATTATTGTCATTTCATTCACAATATAATAAAATAGAAACAAATGTATGTAACTCATTTTATTTATACATTTATCAATGTTTGTATGTTTATCAAGAACATACTCTAAGCTCGTTTGCCAAAGGACATTTTCATTATGTGCCTACCCCAAGATGGTGGTCCTTCCTTCTACTGTAATTCGACTTACAGGACCCACTTGTTTAATTTTGAAAGAATTTGGCCATTTTTTCATTAACATTCTTCCTGCGGTAGCTATGTCCAAACTAATGTGAAGAAAAATAACACGATCATACAAATTTCTTTCTTTCATAGATTTCATAGATTTCTGATTTCCCCATGGTTACATTATTAGTATATTTCGTGGCACTGAATGATTAACTGGACGATTAGAAATTCTTAATACTCATTTCCAAAGGAAAAAAAAATGAAACCACATGACCCTAACATAAGCTTTCATTTGTCGGAACAGTGACTGAGAACCTGTCATTAATCTGTTTAATTCAATTTAATCATATGCAATCTCCTTGGTTATAATTCATTCTTCTAGTTTGCTGCTGACAAGGACTGTGTGGCTTCCATGTCCATCTGCAGGTGTAGTGTACTGTCTGCCTGTCCTTTTTCACTCTCAGGCTTTTTTTGTAGCCAACCACAGTAATTTTTGAACCTACTAGCTAATTTTAGTCAAAGCCTCAGTGCCTGCCTGAAAATGGGCAACTGATTAAAAAAAAGAGAAATCCAAATTATCATTCTCCATCCTCCCTGTGGCTAAGACTGAAACGTGAAAATAGTTATCTAATTAGGCACAGGAGAAGTCACATGGGAGAGAGCTGCAGGAAACTAGGTTATAACTGGTGGGACACATAAAATTTTGTACAGCTCTAGATGTTTAGAGACATACGTTGAAATGAGTTGCGTGAAAAGATAAATTTCTAAAATAGTATTTTCCAAGGCAAGGCGGTGAAGCAGCATATTGAACTTAGATACTGGAATCCCGCTTTAGGTATGCAAAAGCTTTTCTGACACTGGTGCTTTCTTTAACTTCTGTTCAGGTAACTATAGTTTCCAGCTCTTGCCTCTTTACTGAATCAAAGTCATAGTGAAGGACTCACAAATCTCTATAAAAAATTGCTATTTGGCACAACCAGACCGTTGTGAAATCTCATCACTGGCATATAAGCACTAATTAAACTGTACGTACTTAGCGGCTTGAAGGAAAAACATTACGCTAAGCTAAGACTTCAGAATCCTGGTGACTTGAAGTCCCTTTTGAGTTCATATCAATAAGTAGCTCAAAAGTGAAAATCACCAAAGACTTATATAATGCTAGTATGGTGGGGGAAAAGGGAATGTTTGTGCAAATTTCATCTTTTTATTTTTTAAATCTGCCAAGTATTGACACCTAATAATAAATCAAGGGAAACATTCAAATTTGTCTGAAGCTTCTCAAATTTCTCCTGAACCTGACTAAAAATGAGTTACCTGTCATTCAAAGTACAAATTAGATTGTACAAGTTTGAGGCCCATCCATGGTCAATGAAGGGAGTTAGGTTTCCTTGAAAAACCTTGAAAGACTAATGCTCCCTCTCACCTGTATATGGGAATAAGCAAATTAACATGCCTGGACATGACTGAGAAGCATCCTAGATTCACCCCATATGTGGGAACCAGGCCATGTCTTACCAGTGCTTCACAAGAATTGATTACTTCCACCTGAGATTCAATACATTGGTGTTCATTTGGGTTTTACTACTCACTCCCTTTTGACTTCGGTACGTACCTGTGTTCAGACATCCTGGCCATCATTAGCTACAGGCAAAGTCAACACTTCGCAATAAACCCTCCCAGGCTCTGCTTGGTCACGGATAGAACTTGGGAACCAAGAGAGAAAAGAGAGAAAATCTTTCTCTCTTTTCAGGTGCCTTTACAAGCGTTGCCACTTGAGAACATGCCATCTGAATCACCAAAATTTATGCACCTAAAATCTCAACATAGGTGACCTGAGTTTTCCCACAAGTCTCATTTTAGTAATTTCTAAAGTCTGGTTGAGATTGTGTATTGTAACAGTGCGTTTCTTCAGACTAGATAGTCCAGAATAAACAAAGTCAAACTTTGAGCTGATTTTTTAGTTTTCTGAATTCACAAGGAATGATAAGTCATTTCCAATAGCTACTGATTGCTTCAGGCAGTAACTGCAAAACCATTGATGCTAAAGCAGAGAGAGATACGTTGGACCCCATAAATATGGCCTCCAGAAAGAGACAGCCTGCAAATAAAAAGATGTTAACATCTGATTATTTAGCTTTGAACTCTGTGATTATCCTTCTCTCAAGGGCCTTGCTTTATAATTTTCTCCACAAACCCTGGAAAGAATTTAAAAAACAGGAGAATATATTCATCTGTTTCAGACTGTGGAGAGCAATTCAATTCGCACAAGAGTGTGTGCCTGCTTGCACATGTATTTGAATCCGTATGCTGTTAGCAATTGAAACAACACCCTGATTCTGTTTTAATTTTATCTCAGAAACAGTTAACCCAGAAAAAGGTCTAGTTATAAGTATAATGAAAAAGAGGCGTCCAAATAGGGATCTAAATACTTTAAATACTTGCAAACCTTCATGTTGTACCACTGCCTAACTGGGGCAAAAACTAAGGCAAACGTATTTGTAAACTGAAACAAAATAGTGCAGGGAAAAGATCCTCTTTCCACGTGGATAAATAGCTCACGGGTTGAGGAAACTGGAACGCATACATTTAATTCCCTTATCTCTGTGATCCAGGCCGCACATGTAAATCTCATACCAGACCCCTCCGGGCAAAGCTGCCTGCTCCCCTGCCGTGCTCTTTTTCCTTTGGCTTCACACTGCCACTGAGAACTGCAGATCCACAGAGAAAGTTTCAGGGAATGTTTCCAGGCATGTTCCCATGGAAAGCTTCACTTTTTTTGACAAATCACCAAAACCTTTTCACCAGACAGTAGGTTTTAACCAAGACACTGAACAAGACTCTGCTACCAGCCTCTTTCTTTCATTTATGTGATACCTATAGAGCATTCCTCACATATTAAAAGACATCAGTATTCCTGCACATGCAGGAACAGTCAGGCTTTTGTACACTTCTGTCACACTGTATGTGATTTATAAACATTAATTATGCAGTCATGTCTTACCTGAAGAGAGAAGCAATTGGCTTTTTTTTTTTTTTGAATAGCTGCCTCATCTCTCTGTTCATAGTACCATAGAGTCATAGAATCACAGAATCATACAATTATAGAATGGTTTGGGTTGGAAGGGACCTTTAAGATCAACTAGTTCCAACACCCCCTGCAGTGAGCAGGGACATCTTTAACTAGATCAGGTTGCTCTCTGGGCAGCCTGTTCCTGTATCTTACTACTCAGCTAACTTACTGACTTACAGCTCTCCTGCTGACCTGTGATCCCTCTCCAGCCTCTGGGCATCTGCTGCTGGCACTGGCATCACACTGATCAGAGTGGGATGGGTTGAATTTCCCCTACTGCAGTAAGTTGTATAAATATAATGAAGTTTGGTTGTAACCCAATCTTTTTTTCTCTTTTTCTCTTTCCTACTTAATTTTTTACTTAGTATAGTGATTATGGAGTATGCTAAACACTATTGATCGGTACCCTACTCTCTTGCACACAGATTATCACTACAGTCATTTTCATTCCAAAGAACCTTGGATCTCTGTGGTGGAGGTTTATAATGATATTACTTCTCTATTCAATAGAACCTGCTGCTTTTCAGACACATACTGTAAAAGAAGACTTTGGTATTAGTTTATCTCCACACAAGGTAGCATATGGTTATTACTAATTATAGAATTGAAAACTTCATCTATATCAAATTACAGCAAAAGGACTCAGAATGTTTTTCTTAATGTGCAGTGAAGAGCAAATGTCACTGTTAAACCGTCAGTTGAAAAATGAACAGCCATTTTGTACATTGCTGGAGACAAGACAACACATATTTTCTGTCATTAGAGATACCCGGTAGTCATCAAACCTCACATCCAGGTCTACTGAGAGGTGTATGTTTCTTGGCTAATTGAAACAGTTGGTCTTTAAATCATATTACCAGGTGCGTAAGTCCTTCCATGAAGGAGAAGGTTTGAGGAGATTATATATGGATACAGGTTGCAAGATTTTATCACGTTACTGAGAATAAGGCTCCAAATTTAGAAAACAGCTCATTTCTTATAGATGCTGTTTTTCTGAATGTGTTGTGCACAGTTCCTCCAGTTGAGTTATATTTATTAGCTGAGTAAGCAAACCGCATTACCCAAGTTAAGTGTATTACTATTTAGCATTAAAGGGCAACAAAGCTGAACTTAATCAATTCAATACAAACATTTTCAGGCTGGTTTCCCCCCTTTTGCTAAAAACCCATAGGGACAAGTTTTATATGAGGGTTTGTTTTTCTCAGTCTCATTTGTGTGAGAAAAGGGACAACCTGGTTACAGTATCAGTTGTGGAGTTAAAAAACAGGAACTCTTATCTCCTTCTGGTATTCAGACCCTTTGCCATGTTACCTCTTCAGCCATCAAAAGTTGCCATAAACATCTCTCTTTAAATAGGTTCACAACACAAAGGTGTGCTCTGAGATAGTCCTTGAGAATTTGAAGAATATGAGAGTCTTTACTGTCTTCTTATTCTTGGTAAAATTTTCACAGGAAAGAACTGTCGAGAAAACTGCCATCTGAGTTTCATGCAGGATATGCTGCTTTCCTCTACCAACATCAGTCTGCTAGATGTTAACGCTCTGAACACCACTTGACCTGTTGGTGTATATCTGAGCTACATCACAGAACAAAGGAAAAACGGGCAGCATGACATCAGTTCCCTGCCTTCTCCACTGGAAGTGGTTACTACTACCCATAGTAACATAAAGTGCAGTATATTTTCTCAGGCTGTTCATAACGTCTTCCTGTGACAAGGATCCTACAATCTGCCCCAGAACCCTGTTCCGCTGTTCATCTATTCCCGCGATTAGAAAGGATTTAATTTTTAAACTAATTCTTCTTTGCTGAAATATGATCTGATTACTTCTTGTACTATGCTTGGTAAATATGAAGACCACGTCAGCCTCTTTCTGTCTGCAGCCAATTTTTTCTGCACCTGAAGTCCATTACCATTACTCATTCATGACTGTCTTCTCTAGGAGAAACAGCTGTCTCTCAGAGCTTTGAATAATCATACTAGTCTCTGGTTTCGCTCCAAGTGGTCAGTCTTCAGAATGGATGTGCCTAAATTTCAAGTTTTCTTTTAAACATTGCTCTCATGAGGCATTAAACAACCACACTCAGAAGCCTGAACTGTTATTCCCAGGATCTGCTTAGTTTAGTTGTGAATAGTCTGTGATAAAACATGATTTTTATTTATATCCGGAAACTTTCACTCCCACCATGACATGCAAACTTTGAAATTTGGGGGTATTAATCCCTAAAAGCTGTTCCTAAGGTCATTAGGAACATTAGGTCATTCAGGCACAGAAGTGTCTGATTTTTTTAAGGATCTCATGCCAGTAGATAACAATTATTGCAATGGTCGTGACAGAGTAAATATTCTCTTGTTCTGGAGAAAAGAAAAATAGCTATGCTGTTCTCATGCTTGTAGCCATCCAAGGCTGAGGCTTTCCAAATTATTTTATCTTGTGTTTATTTACACCTGATGTTTTTTTCTGAATAACGTACTTTTTATAGTTCTTCAACATTTACACTCTTTTCTTCATTCCTAGAATTTGAGACACTACTATTATAAGCAGTAGAACTGTTCATGATGTAAGGCTTGTCAATCGGTGATCATGATAAACATCAAAGGATATACTTGTAGCTTCCCAATCAGCTGAAAATTGTTTTGCATCTAGAAACATAATGCTTCATAAAATTATTTTATTATTAAATCAAACCTTGACTAAATTCTTTCTGAAATAATTTATGACAATTTCCAGTTAGATTGGAAGTTCCTATAAGCTAATAGATTGATTGGTAATGATTTAAAGCAACGGTGTAAAATTTTAGTTAACTGTTGATAAAGATGTTATTGGTCAGTAATTAAATATTATGTTTTGATTTAAAAAAATTAATTGAACTGCTATATGTAAATAAAGGGAAATTGAGTTTCCTATGTGATTTATCAATATTTATACATACAATAGGGAATTAAAATTTAATTTATGGAATTACTCTTGAGAAGTTTGGACTGTGCAACTGCCAGTTTGCAGGAGCTCTACTAATGTCTATAAACTCATTATGCATAATCAATTTATGTAAAACTGCTTCAGCTTCAAGGTTATAGTTTAATGTGGCAGGACTTTTTAATACCAGAGACGTAGTCAATATTATGGGCTTTTTTCCACCACATTGAAAACAAAAACCAAAGGTTTGGCAGTTGAAACATACGTCTAGTTTTGTCTTTTTTTAAATAGTTTTAACAGCTCTCCAGGTGTAATAAAATTGCATGCATTTACAGATAAGCTGAACTAGTAATATTTTGTTCAGCTCACATAAAGTAAACCTTTTTCTATGGTGATGAAACTATTCCTTTACTACGGGCTACAGGTCTTTTTATATAAGATTGCCAACAGGAATATACTATAGGCTGAGAACTTGTCATTATTTATACACTTAATGTACAATTACTTCAAAACATTTCTATGGGACCTTCTCCTTGAAGGCTCAAACCAGAGAATTAGTAGAATCATGCTTTTTCTTACACGTCCCCCCTCCCCCTAAAATAAATGAGACTGGCAATTTAAACACTGTGGAGAAAATGTAAATATAGCCAAACCAGATATTTTTACTGTCTTTCTTGCAGAAATTGAAGTAAATTTTATTTGCTTAAACACCTTTTTTTTTTTCTTTTTCAGCTTGGACTTCATATGAAAAAAATTGCTTTAAGTAAGGCAAGATTTCACTCATTTTCTGCTGTATTTGTATTATTTCTTGCAATCAAAGTTCTATTTTACTATAGATATTAATATAATGTAAAAGAAGAAATATTAAATTCTCTAGCTTTTATTCAGGTGGATTTGTGTTGAAGATGCCTGGCAGTGGAATATTTCCATAAAGTTGCACTACTCAAGAGAGTAATAAAGTATATTATAATCTTCCTACTATTTGACTGTGCAGACTGTAGTTTTCTGAACATTTTCTGAACAGGTGGGGAGGCTTATTGATACTACAGATGTCAAACCTTTTCTTTTTTTAAGTTTACAAAACCTATGGGAGGGGTGGGGTGTAAATGTATCCATAAGATAGTAAAAAAGGCTTTTTTATTAGAATTACAGCGTTTAAAGAACTCTGCAGAGAGCTGACTGTAGCATCATTCCTGTTGAAATTTGAGAAAGATGCGCAGTGTGTTACTGAACTGGTGCTCTCTGTGTTGTATTAAGCTGCCTCTCAATTTCACCAGGTCACTGAGGCATGGCTTAGCAGAGTACATGCAGAGGATATTCTCCATCTTCATCCATGGAGAAGCAGGCTGTTATGGAAGTAAGTAAAGTATGCCTTGAGCACCGTAACTATGCTCTATCACGCTTCAGTTTCTGACATGCACTGGGTATTTTCAGTGCATCTATAACTAGACAATTATTTCCTTATTTATCGGAAAGGGCCAAATCACAGTAATGTATAGCTGTACCTAGTGACACCCATTCCACCATCCCCTCTGGTGAGATCCAAGCATGGATGGTGAGAGGATGTGTGCCCAACAAGCAAACACCAGTATTTCTTCAGAATATGTTCAGAGACACTGGGGAATTGGGAAAAAAATCACTGTTTGAACTGGAAGTAGACACTCCATATCTAACTGCCTCTGATGGATTTTTCTTTTTTTTTTTTTAGTCTTTTGGGCATTTGGAAGAGTTAAAGAGTAAAAGAGTTTAAAAGGCCATGCACTTTGAAAAATGTAAATTTACATCTTTTGAAAGACTACTTTTTTTTTTTCGTATGGATAATGCTTTGGCTTGCAGCTCCTTTCCAGAAGGAAATTTCTCTAACGTATTCTTTCTTCTTAATTAATCAAAAAGTCTTCCTGTATCTTGATAAGTGTTTGTTAGTTGTGCATTTTCCCTGAAGACTTTATCCTGAAAGCAAAATCTTCCAACTGAAGAACTGGGAAAGGGAAATAGAAAAAGAAGAAAAAACTTTTTAAACAGTATTTGGTCTTATTCGTGGGTAGCTGTTTTGTTGAGAAAAAGCGGAAAATGAAACTGGTCTTATAATGCCAACACCGAGTATGTGAGACAAGCAAAATCGGGGGCACGAATAATGATGGTTTTACAAGTTCTTTTGGTATTGCTGTTGATGAATGAACCATAGGTTTACCTATAGCTTATTTACCAGAGAGCAGCATAGGTCTGATACTGAAGAAGCTACAACCCGTCTGTTGTAGTCCGGCTACATGGTAAAATAAGCCCCCTAATGCACAGTGTAATAGAAATAAGTATAATCACAATTATAATACACATAAAATGCACCCGGGGAGAATCGTGTCACTCAGCATAGGCTGAGGCAGAGAATCTTACCGACAGGATGTCCCCAGCACAGGGGTGGAGAGGGGGAGTGAATTCATCAATCCGTCTCTTGGTATGGTTCCGAGTCTTCTCCCGTCTCAATCTGGGGTCAAAACTGGGGCAATATTTATACCTAGTTTTTTACTTTACATCATTGGTGTAGACATGCGTGTTGGGATGACTGTAACCAAGCTTATTGCTTATATTAATGGCACAAAGTCAATCAATTTACACCTGCATGGGTGGAGGTAACAGGTTTTTTTGTTCAGGGTGTAAAAATGGAAGAATGTGACCATGGGGCCTCCACCCATGCTTCACACTCCTTTCAGGACATCCAGACAACACCAAACACCAGATATGGATCTAGTGATAGTTGTAGTTCTGATTGTCACCTCACCTAGGGCCGAATTTTGACTATAAAGAGCTTGCAGACATCCAGCTGCATGGTGTACATGTCTGACATGACTTGGACTTTGTGCTGGGACTGTGTCCTCTCTACTCTGTTGTTAAACCTAACAGAGAGTTCTCCTTTGCACCCCAAAATCTCTCTGTCTATGAATTTGCACTGTGCAAATCATATTCTTTGTCATTAGTCAAGGACATCACAGAGAACAGGAAAAGTGTGCAAATATTTTATCCAACAAGTCAACCTGTGGCAGTCAAACCTCATTAGCATCATTTACGATATGAAGCCACACAGCACTTTTAAAATGGAGGATTTATGAATGCCAAGTCTGACCAGCACATGAACATCATGCTGTCAAGATGGACCCTGTGTCTTTTGGAGCAGCATTCTAGCACCACAGTGCAGTGCACATTTCTAACTCTGTAGGAAACGAGCAAAAACTCTCGCAAAGGAGACTAAGGCCAGACTCCACAATCAAGCACCTGACTTTATTACGTCCTTGCAAGAGCGGGTGTCTAGCTTAGTAGGCACCATTTGCCAAAGCAATACATGAAGTTTTATACCCTATTCCTGGCTGCAAAGTTCCTCTCTTGTTTCCCCATTGGCTGGGTACTCCAAGATTTACAGACTAACCCGACACGCCTATTTACGTGTTACAGGTAACACTAGATCGTGCTACTTCATGTGTCGCATGTCTTATTATCACCAGTTTATGCCTCCCCTGGGTAGAGAATGTAATATTCAACAGTTTGTTAAGGAAGCGCAGTGCTGCTCCTGGCAGGCCGCATTCCTCTTACAGGACCTAGTTTCGCAAGTTTAAGGTTTTATCATCTCTGTCTGGCCCCCATTCATTCCTTCAGTTGTCCTCTTTATCTTGCAAGACAAGCCCCAGACAACCTTTGTTTAAAAACTCATCTCACCACCCCTCTGGTGTCTTCCTTATCGGGTTCTCATCATGCAAGAACAACGTTTTATTTATTTCCTTTCTTACGACTCTTTTTCCAAACCAATTGGAGTCAGAACAGTGAAACAAACCATGACCTTTCCTACCCTGCTACCAGCTGTAGCAGGAGTGGCTGGTCCTGCTCTGTATTAATTGTGTTTTCACTTTTCGGCCCCTGTGCCTAAATAAAGGCTTTATAATTTGAAGGTAGGTCTCCCATAGAATCCAAACGACTTACTCTAGAGAAGTTAGCTGCTTTTAGATGTCTTTAATTTAGCTAGCTCAACTACTGATCACAGTACAACAGCAACAATACAGAGGTTGGATTTCACAGACCTTTCTGAATCAATAGCAGGACTGTTACTGACACGTGGGATTCTTAGTGTAGATATGTCTACGTATACTGAAGTCCCTGAGTTGCACTGCAAATGTGAGAGGGATCAATGAAGATTAATCAGTTTAACCTATATATATTTTGGGACCCACAGTTTTTCCAGAACACGGTATTATGAGGTCTGTCCTGTTATTTTAAGCTCTTAGGTTTGTTCTCACTCCTGCCTTAGTCTAGCAATCAGGCTATTTTAAAGTGAAGGTTACCTCAATGCACAAGACTGTCATGAGCCCTTCCGCTCTTCTCAAAAGTGTAACTGAAAGGACCAACTGCCTTTCCTTCTCAGTTCAGAAAACCAGATAAACGCACATAGATAAGGCAAACTGAAACACGGTAGGTTCCCTTTGAACATCAAGAAACACTTTTTCACTGTGAGGGTGACCAATCACTGGCACAGGTTGCCCAGGGAGGTGGCAGATTTTCTCTCCTTGGAGGTATTCAAAAGGCATCTGGACTCAGTCTTGGACAATTGGCTCTAGGTGCCCCTGCTGGAGCATGGGTTTTAGGCAAGATGACCTCCAGAGGTCCCTTCCAACCTATCCATTCTGTCACCATTTGCCTGGAAAACCTTTATCTTCCACTGCGATAATATTTTTTTAACCTGATCTCTACATCAGCCGGTTCAAACTGTGTTTCCTCAAAAACTGAGCTGGACTTGAGCTGCCTTTCAGCTATCAGATACATAATGAGTGCTGCAAAATGGAAACAGTTAAGGAAACCTTGTGTGTAAGTTAGCCCCACTATCACCCCTCATCAGGAACATCAAAATGAGAAAGGCAGAAGCAGAAAGACCACTTCTCCTATTACTATTAGCACATTCCATTTAGCAGATTATGGTTTGATCTTCAACTTCACGTAAGAATTGCAGTTTTCCAAGCTGTTGAAAGATAGGAAATTGGACTTGCCCAATTTGTCACAGAACCAAAGACTGAATTAATAACTGTACTCTTTTTTTCCCCCCCTCAGGCTCACTTTGTTGACACATGGAATTAGGAATATTAGAGGATACTGGATATCCAATGCCAGCTTTCCCTGTGCCACAAAAAGGCAGTTGTGATAAATCGAGCTTTCTAATTTTAAAAGGAAGAGGTGTTCCTGCCTGGCAGGCACTCGATTGTAGAATAGTACATGCTCTGAAGCATATTTCATATGGATGTATTTTTTTTAAGGCAGTATAACATTTCTATATCCATGTGTGTTGGAACTCTGTCACCTATGTGTACAGATTCCCTGTAATTTATTCAGGTTCATCAAGTTTAAAAGGAGATATACAAATACTATAAATTTCAATAAACAGTCTAAATAATAGCAAATTGATGTGTGCTGTGCAAGATCTCATTTCCTAAGGAGCATTAATGTTTTGAAGCTCTTTGAAATTATAAAATGGGATGGAAAGAACAAGAACAAACAGGTTAATAAAAAGCAGGCAAAATGGTATTAGATGAAATTTATTCCTCTGCTCAGCCCTCAGAAATTTTTACCATTGCTGAGCAGGTACATGAGCCTTAATGTTGAGCAAATTAAATGACAGTTCAAATCCTATATACGTGGGTGTGCATGTGGTGATATCGATGATTTCTATTCACAGGAGTGACTCATCTCATCTGCTTCTTGAAATACAACTGTGAGAACTGGACCTGTATTGTACTTCTAAACTGCAGCACTATTTATCTTCATTCCTTGCATACCAGGAGGATTCTCTGGACTGCTCTCAGGCACTAAGCCCTTGTAGGTAATCAGGACCTACCCCATAACTCCGAATGAAGGCCATGCATTTTTTTCTTCATATTTTTCCTGTAATATCTCTCCAAAAACCTGCTGTCAAGTTAACCATCCCCAATCAAAATATGACTAAAATTATGAATTTTCTTTAAGGTTAAAAATAAAAAAACTCATGGGCAAAAGAATCTATGTGTTTACTAGCACTTATCCAAGATGTATAAACAAAATTCACATCTCAAAAGTACTGCTTAAAAGCAGCTGCCAGAAATTTTTGAAGCTAATAAAGATCTCTCTCCCACTTCAAGGATCCGTAGTAGAAATCCAAATCTTCACTTCAACATTTGGACAGATGCTCCAAAAGTAGCAGCACACATACGTTCAGTTCCTTTTGACCATCTTCAGCTGCTCAGTGTACTGAGAACTGTAGGACTGCAAGCAATAAAATCGCTTTAATCTCTAGAAGCTGTTAGCGCGCCTGAAAGGGTATAGTTTGTTGCTTAAAAAAAAAAGGTAACCAAATTGTACTATCTATCTATTAAAATTAAAAGCGTAAATAACAAACATTAGTCAAGGGATTCAGTAAACGTCAGCAGTTATACACTGAACGCAGTCACTGACAAGGTATTTTTTGATGTGCATGGCCAGCTACGCAGATCAGACCGGTAGGAGCCGTGCAGACTCGGGCTTTCCACGTGGCGCCCCGGCGTTTTGTAACAGCCGCGGGTTCTTTGTTCTGCCTCTGCGGGAAACCACACGGCTGCCACCATCTTTGATCCCTGTTGTGGTGTTGGCAGCCTCGGGCTTTCCACGTGGCCCCCCGCCGTTTTGTAACAGCCGCGGGTTCTTTGTTCTGCCTCTGCGGGAAACCACACGGCTGCCACCATCTTTGATCCCTGTTGTGGTGTTTGTTTGCTTTCACTCCTGATCTGCAGTTAACCCTCGCCTCTCCATCCTATACAAAACCCCTCAATATCTCATTATTTTTCTTCTGCATATAATATATTTTTGTTTTAGTGTTATTTAACTTTGTTTCTATTTTCCAAACATTCAGAGGTCTCACAAATTCTTCTTCCTCTTCCTATCTCAGCTTTTTAACTCTTTCTCTCCCGGTGCAGGACAGAAGAGTTTAGATATAGGAAAGGAGGTGTCACCGGTATTGGCTTACCTCAGCCAAACAAGCTTTCCTAGAAAAAGGGGAGCAGGGAGTACAGAAGCCCTGAGGCAATATTTGTCTAGTTTATTAAGATGATAATAGACCTCTGCAATATTGTGGTCCTTGTTTCCCTTTATCTTAATTAGGGAAGCCACACAATCTCTTAAAGAGACTGGCTAACTGTTTTAGCCCAGAAAGGGCCAAGTGAAATGCCCTAAGCCACACAGGGAGCGGCAAAATCAAGAGTTGAGCCACAGAGATGAGACTTCAAGTGACAGCTGCCTGCTGTAACCTTTTCTGTAGCCTTTCTGTAAAGAAAGACAACCACAGAAAAACTGTCCTGCTTTTCAGAGATGCTAACTAACTGTATTATTTATAAGCTTTGGGGTCAATAAGCCTTTTAGAAAAACAAAACATGTATGTTTGCTTCTTTTTATGTTCAAAACAAAAATGAAAAGCCTTCAGGGCTAGTAGACAACTTCACTTGACAATAGGTTTTCAGACTGCCCAAAAAACCTGAAAAATGTGGCTACATCTAGCTTTATCTGCCCGACATATCTGTTCTCATTCAGGCTGTTTTCTTTCATGGCTTAGAAGGAGCGATACACTACTCTCATTTAGGTTTGTCTGATTCTTTCAAATTGTATGTTGTAGTTGCATTAAGCTGGAAATGTGGTCAAAATGCATTTTCCAAATTTATTTACGTTCAACCTAATTCAAGAAAGTAAAATAACAATGTTATATATGTTATTAAAGAAAGAAATGTCTTAAAAATATAATCACATGAGAATTTCTACTGAATTTATTTTGGACATCCTTAGAAGTGTAAGCACAAATTTTGGTAATTGTTTTTACTCCTGAAGAAATTTTACCTTGCTACAATTAAAATAAATGCGATATGTAATAAAGAATCATCATCATTATCTTTTCTCCTTTGTTTTTTGGCACTAATTTCTTTTTTTTTTAATTATTTCAGTCTGAAGTAATTGTCTTGTAGAAGGAAGTGGTCAGAACTGCCAGGAATGGAAAAAGTATCTTAGTTATTAAATCTTATATAACCAGAATACCAAGGAAGAAAGAAGATAGGGTGTTTTAGTGTATCTGTCATCATCATGAGCGTGTGATTATTGTGTTTCAGTAGTAAAACAAGTGCAAGCCGTTTTGCTGTGCATTCCTTGCCTTGTGACATTTCACAAGTGCATATATGTTATTCCTGTATATAATGTTCAGATTAAGGTTTCTAACTGAACGACGTGTGTTGACACGATACATGTGGGAAGTGTAGTTCTTCAGTGGGAGTCTCAGAAGGTTTTAGCTTAATTTGCTGTCTAACACAGACTTGGTCTGTGTTCTTCAATTCACCATATACCTGTTTTCTTCCACCTCCAGCTATCTCTCAGCATGCCAGTCTGGCTTTCATTTACAATCGTTATCAGCTGAGATTTATCTCATCTACGTTAGATATCTAAAATTAAAATGAGTACACTCCAGGGAAAATAAAGTGCAAAGCAGTAGTAGTTGGGTTTTGAATATCTCCAAAGAATGGAAACTCCATAGCCTCTCCAGGCAACCTGTGCCAGAGTTTGATCACCCTAACAGTAAAAAAAAGGTTATTTGTCTTCCTGTCTTACATGCCTTTGAAACGAGTCACTTGAAGCCACTCTTTAGCTTTTTAAGCCCAAGGAACGTAACAGTATTTGCTTAGATTTTTTTTTTTTTTGCCTAGATATTAAATGTCTAAAACTAAATGAAGCAAATTTGCCAGCTACAGTCAAATATGTTGGTAGACAGAGGAATAACCTCCTGAGGGTGTAAATGATATAATTCAAGACCTTACTCTCAATAAGGAATTTAAACATGCATTTTTATATTTAAATAATTTACTCATTACAGACTATTAGATTATTCAAAGTAGTGAAGTAGTAGTTTTCTCTTTTTTTTTTCTTTTTTTTCCTTTTAACAAATGAAAATTAGCTGATTCATGTTACAAGCAAATTTATGTTTTGGATACCCAGAGAAAGGAAGAGAAAACAATAACTGCCCTGATTTAAGCAACTCTTTATTCGTAAAACCACACTCTTCCCGGGTTGTATCCTTGGGATGTTTATGGTAGCTCTCCTCAAAGCTGGCTACTGAAAATATCCATCTGACATGACCCATCCTCCCTCTTGGCATTATAGGAAAAACAGGCATCTACTGGGTCTGAAAAACTTCATGGTGAAATACATAAGAAGTAAGCACGGCATTTAGGGCCTTATTTCTAGATCTGCATATGAACTGCACAGAGTGTTGTAACATTAAACACACTGAAGGCTGGATTCAGCTGTGCCATGGGCCATAGACAATCTAGATTACCGTGTACATCCATGTCCATCACCTACATTTTTAATGCAAAGTGGAATAGCTTCAGCTCTGCCTCTTACTACTGCATGAAAGCAATGTTTATTGTATCTGCTACGCATGGCTTGCTTCTCCTCATATCATCTTCCCAGGGGGGAGAAAATGGATGCATAATGTTTTCATTTGGTTTGTTTCTTGTTTGTTTGGTTGATCTTTTGTAAGGCTTATGCTCATATTCCTGTATTATTGTATTAGAAATTGTAAGGTCAAATAAATGTGCTACAAACTGGAAGCAGTAAGCAATGAGGTTTGAGGCTATCCTATCAAGTTCCTAGGGGAATTAATTCTAGAGTTTGGGGCTGGAGTCCCCCCACCTCAATTTCCCACCTCCCTTTCCCTTTTCTCTTGATCCCTTGCATGGTGCCCAAAGGCAGTTACATAGTTAGAAGACTCTTTCATGGCTGCTTTTGTCCATGAGGCACCAGCCATTTTCTGAAACAAGCAGCAAAATAACTGTTTGGTTGTTTTTTTTTTAATTAGTTAGAGCTAAAGAGCCTTAGAGGACTACACAGCTTTTTTGTATATGCAATGGTGTAAACATAGAATCCCCCTTAGATTTACTTGAATGGACATGTTGTTTCTGCTCTGGGAATTATTAGAGATGTTGTGAGCACAAGTAATAAACGTGGTTCATTTATAAAACACAGGGAACCTTTTTCATTACTGCTGAGACCTCTGTTGAATTCTCTCTTAATTATGCTATGCAGTGGTCAGTATTAAGAAGCCAATATGGAATAAAATTTATTATGGAGAAATATTTGAATATAATACTGTTGCTCCCTCTGGTGAACATAGCTCCAGTTTAAGCAATGTTTATTCAAGTGCTTAACTGGAAAGCACGTGATTAAATCAACAGCTTCTGGGAGTTACTGTGGTTATTGATGTAAGGACATTTAGCTTCTTTGCTAGACTGGTAGGGTTCTCAAATAATGTAAAGCTGTTCAACGGAAACACCTGTCCTTTTGAGGGTATGTTTATAGGCCATTTTCTTTTTTAACTGGCACTTGAATATCATGCTGTAACTTTAATGATAAATAATATAGAAATTAATTACATCGGAAATTACAGAGAAACAACAGCAAAATAAGACTGTAGATTTAGTAAAATGCTTACTCATTTTTACTGCATAAAAACCAAACAAACACACAAACAAAAACTAAACCATAGCCAGCAGACAAGGCAGGTAATTCTCCTCTTCTACTGCACCCAGCTCTGTGATCCCCAGTATAAGAAAGTCATGAACTTGTTGGAGCAGGTCCAGAGGAGGGTAATGAAAATGTTCAGAGGGATGTAATATCTCTCTTATAACGAAAGCTGAGACAGTCGGGTTTGTTCAGCTTCTCAAAAGAGAAGGCTCCAGGGAGTCTTTATTGTGGCCTTTCAATACATAAATGGGGAAATAAGAAAGAGGAGAGACTTTTTACAGGACCTGTAGTGAAAGGAAAAAGGGCAATGCATTTAAACCAAAAGATAGTAGACTTAGATTAGACAAAAGGAAGAATTTTTTTGTGAGTGTGACACTAGAAGAGGTTGCCCAGAGAAGTTGTGGATGCCCTACCACTGGAAGCATGATTTATGATTGTGATGATTTAGAGTTTCCATATGCCCTTTCAGAAATATGAGAATTCATCACCTTTAGGAAAATGCTGAGGTTCATGGTTCAGTTTTTAAAGTTATCTTCCCTTCGGTTAAAACAATGTAGAAGATCAATTGTATTGAAAGCAAAAGGTGTGTAAAACCGGCACTAGATGAATCAAGTAAGTCAACGTTCTCCTAACTTGTAAAAAACAAAAGCATATACAATCTGTCCAGCACCTGTCCCCTTACACTGAACCACTAAGGAGCAGGATTGAGCCTTAACTGGAAGCTCAACAGTCTGTCTTTCCTTCTATCACCCTTGATATGAGCTCTACCTCTCAAAATCCTTTTCAAAAATAACCAAAGGTAAACAAAACATTAAACATTTAACTAGTCACTGTCTTCTCTACTGCTTCCCCGTAACTATGTATATAACATACATAACAGACAAATAAGACAACACAGAACAGTCGTGTGATATACAACTCCAGCATCTCCAAACTATTAGTTAAAAGCACAGGAAAACAGTTGAAATGTGTTGAATGTCAGCACATCTGAACTACTGCAGATGGAGGGGAGTCTGCTCCAAACCCAAGGACTCTGCAGAAGAAACCTAAACTCCACTAGGGAGTCTCATTAAAGCAGTAGGAAAGGAAAACAAAGATTAGGCTGTCAAATGGAAGACAGCGGTCTATTTCAATACTACTTCTTAGTCTTCCAGGATTCTGTCCTTCTTGTTAAGGAAAAAAAAGCCCCTCACTCCTCTAAAGCATGAAAAACTGCAGAAAGAACCCTAGTGAAACAGAAAAATAATAAGGTTAAATAGCAACAAGCCAACTCTTTGATCAGATGAATAGCTTGCGGTAGATGATTCATTGTCCTATATATAGAATTACTCTGGAAACAGGGTCTTGTCATGTATTTTCTTTTTCTTTTTTCTCTTTTCAGAAATGCTCTATGTAAGAAATCTTTTTTTGTAAGTGCTCAAAGGCTTGAAGAACTCTAATTAGAACAGAGAAGTTGTGTGAAAACTAGCTAAAAAGTTTTCTAAGTAATTTTATCCCAAATTGCTTGGTTTGGCCCAAGTTCTCGGCCATCTATTTTCATCCTGAAAGAAACTCATCTTCAATGCTGGTGGCAAAATTGTTACAAAGAGGGATTTGCTTAGTGTGCCTAATGTTGAGAGCACCTAATGTTCTGAAAAATGGATTTGGAAAACTTCCCAGATTTCACATCTGCCCCCAAACTTTGCAGATAATGGACTAAATAGGAGAAAGGAGGATTAAGTGAACACTTGCTCTCTTCTCCTTTCCCTCACCTGAACCAGTGGGATACCTCTGGGTGACCTTTTTCTTAAACATCCCCTCACAGAATCCTGGCCACTAGCTTACAAAAGCAAAACAGCTATCTGACATGAAGATGTATGGATGTGATACTGCAAACTGTCTGGTTATATGAGCACCATATGTCAGTGGTTGGAAAGAAGGTGCCATTGAAAGAAAACTCACACCATGATTAATTAGCAACACAAGTTTTTTCTTGACGCTGCTTTTTTTCTTTCTTTGGTGTTAGTGCCTCTCATCTTCCTTGATAATGCAAAAACTTCTCCATGAAGCACTAAACATTCTTATAATTAAAGTGGATCACAGAATCACAGTATTTACAGATGAATGAGAAGAGGCTGTTTCACAGAATATATTTTCTTGACCTCTGTCTACTTAGCAGTATGACCCAAGAAGTTAGGCTTCAGCTATTTGTCTTCTGGGATAATCCTAAGGCGTAATATATTTCCCTGTTGGAAAACATTTTCCTGATAATCAAACGAAATATTCCAGGTTTTATATTTCTCTTTGCAGCATAGGATGAGATTACATATTTCATATTTTGTGTTTAAATTTAGGCATAGAAAAATAAATAATCGATTTTAAACAGAACTCTGGAGGACAAGCATATCCAATACCAGTTCTAGCTCTACTTAATTATCAAATGTATTGAAACTATAGCTGGTTACCTCTCACTTACACCTGCGAATCAATGTTTCCACTTGCTGATCTCCTTTGCTATCACCGCTTACAACCAGTGAAGCTGAAAGCCTGCATTCTGGATGTCTGCCTTAAGCAAGTATTTATTAATTTATTTTACATTTCAGTTAGAATGATTAGACAGGGGAACGAAGAATTACCAGTTTTAAAAAATATTTTAGTACATCAGATATGAATTGGAAAATTGAAAATTTGTGAGTGGATTGAACCCAATGTCCAAAGTATTTCTTTTTGACTACAAAAAATGACCAAATTTTTGATCCAATAAAACTGTCTTGGAAATCTCACAGCTTTGACTGCATACAACAGTATCTGTCAAAGATGGCTATGTGTTACCACCTCTGTGGTTACTATCCTGGTAGAAAAGACAGTGTAAGTACAGACTAATCCATTTCACAGAAAATAAGACGCATAAATATAAACAGACAGTATGGCAAGTTTGGGGAGCTCAGTCATTCCATCACTAGATGGAAGGGGACAGTCATCTCTAACCAGCAAGCGATGCTGCAGGGCAAAAAAGTCTTCAGCTATTATACTTTGACCTAGAACGGGATGTCTGAATTTGACCCTGATGTGTACACGCTCTGTAGATGCTTCCTGGAGCTTAGGCGCAACAGTTTCAAATGTTTTGTCAGTTTTATGCGGTTCAGAACCGGGTGTTCACTGTAGCTATAGGAGATCCTTTGGCATGTCAGTAAGTGACTTGAAAAGTTGAGACACGGTGCACTGTAGCAGAGTATAGGCATGGAATGATAAAATAGGGCCAGTATCATAAAAGAGATCCCACAGCAATAAACAACTTCCCCATGGTCAGCTAAGGAAATGCAGAGCTGAGCAAAAGTGTTTTAGAAGAAACAGAGCAAGGAGCAAGAGTCTAGCCTGTGTAAAATGCACACGACACAGTAAATTTGAACATGGCATGGACTTACTTTAAAACAGGTTGATTGGGGGTTGCTGGAAACATGAGTATATAGGAGAGAGACCTGCGGCATGGACGTGCTGGAGGGACTATGGCAGAACAGGTAGACATTGCATGAATGGAGGCAGAAAGGACTGTATGTGCAGTAAGTATTTCCCACCGAAATCTGCGAAGGAAATTAAGGTATCTGGGCAGTTTTTTGCGGCTTAGCATAACCTTATTCTGCTCATATTTTATGACATAGTCTTTAATTTACAGTGCTAAAGCAACAGTGATAACAGTATCTTTTTTGTCATACATGAAGATAATTTTGATTTCTACCCTGGGTATAGGTGACTGCAGTCTCTATCTATATATACATAAAAAGTTCATCATAATTTGATCAAGAATTTGATTCCTACATGAATGTTGATATTACTCTCTCTTACACTTAACATCAACCACATTTAGGAGTATGACCACATTTTTAAGTACCTCCATCATTAGTGCAATAAAAATAAATGTTCAAATATTTAAGTAAAATAAAAACTTATTTTCAAAGGAAATGGGCACCTAACAGACATTTACAGTTTGTACAAACTCTCCCTGAACAGGTTATAGGCTGAATATGTTCTTCTGCTCACCCACTGTGCCTAGTACAATGCCAGGAGTAGATGGACATGTTTTTATCTGTACATACTAAAATGAGTGCCCTAGTATTACTGATTTTCATTCCCAGAAAATACAGTTAAAATATTTTATCTGAACTTGAAGTTCAATTAACGGCATGTGACACCTTGTTTTACTTGGAAGGAAAATACAGCAGAAATATATAATGCACAGAAGGGAGGGTTAAAATGGATTTTGGATTCTAGTATCATCTCCATTAAACTATCTGCAACAACTGACAGTTGCTAGCCTCTAGCCTACACCCATTTCTTTTTGAAAGTAAGAAATGTATCTTTTATCTGACATAAATTTTGTTTTCTGAAAGGGGATCACTATCCACAGTCCAAGCACATTGAATGTTAACTGACAATGATTATTGGAAAGTACATTTGCCTTTTAGCAGAAAATGTGGAAAAACTACACAGAACAAAATAATTTTTAAGGTAAGCATGAAGCAGAATTCACTTCTGAAATATTTCACTGCAAGCAAACCTAGTGGCAGAAAATGTCAAGGTAAGATGAATAAATAAAGATGTTTTTCTCTTACCTTCCAATTTTCTCCCAGGCCAATTTGCTCTTATGGGATTTTTGATGGTGCTGTTCTTAGCAAAATCTATCATACCTGAAGGACAAAAACATAACCAGATGTTTGCCTGTAGACTTTGCAAATGCCTGCAACCAGTTTTTATCTTAAGCCTGTTCTACTAGTTTGACTGTGTAATTTAATTCAGTGCCTGGCATCCTCTTCCTGTAACAGCCCCAAAACTGCTGTCTTTTGTCTGTTTAAATAAGGGGAGAGGTTGAGTCCTCTTAGATAAGATACTAAAGCAGAATTCGGTTTATATTTGCTAAGCACAGTTTTGTTACTAGAGGATGGTATGCCCAGTTGTACTTATAAAACAAATCATCAATTATGATAATTATAATAACTGCTGCTGCTTTGAATTTAGAGATATACATGAGCTAATGTAAGACAAAGCTGTTATGACTGACAGTCATTATTGTGCACACAGTAATTTTTCCACAGTATAATCTCTAGATTTTCAAATTTTTTTTCTCAGTGTCTAAAGACATAGGAAAGGAAGTGAAGGTGTCTCAATTGAGGAGCTTCCGCTTAAATGGGATATATCTATCTGCCTATCCGTATATATAGGGAGATGCACACATAGAGAAAGATGAATAAATAAAGCATTTCATAGATGTATTAGGATGTGGAATATTTTGGAAGCATTTCCTAGGAATCAGGCACTTCCACATGTCACACTAAGATAAGAGCCAAAACAGGATTACAGCCATAGCCAGCGCCGTATAGTGCACTACCCTGCGCAATCAGATGAATGGCCTCTGTGCTACACATGAGCACATGCCTGAATGATAAAGATTTATACAACTGACATCTGAGCATGAAGTCTAAGTGTCAAAACAAAAAAATTAAGACAGTGTTTGCAGTGAGTTTTCACATCAGTCTTTTTGTGGACCATAGGTATGTCATCAGCTAGATTTTGACCTTCTCTAAAATATATTATAAGGCTTACTTATATTTAGAAACTTCACCTCTAATTTTCATCATCAGTTGTAAAATGGGAGGATTTTTAAGGCCAAATTTAAATGAAGAGACCATGGTAAAATAAGCACTTATTATTAAAATTTAGAATATTGTCCAGTTTTCTTGTACAGTCTCAATCTGTACAAAGTGGTGCCTGCTGGAAGATACTGTGACAGGAAAGAGGCTAAACCATGCAGTTTGTTTCATCTCCTGCAGGGTCTTTAGGGAAACCTCTCTGCAACCCTCTGAAGACACCGTAGCATTCTCCCCACCTCTTCTCCTATCACTTCTGGAACTATCAAGAATACTCTTCCTTCATCACCTTTCTCAACAGTCTTTCCCATTCATATTTGCGTAGTATTGGAAATAGCATCCTGCCTTTACCTACTAAAATAATGTAAACTATAAAATCTGAATAAATAAAAAGAACTCATCCTCAGAAAACAAAATAAATATGCAGAAGAAAAATATAGAAAGTATCCAGTTTCTACCACTGAAGTACCAAGTCCTGTGCCAAGGCAGTTGCACTAAAAATATTTGAAGGCTCATGTTTTTTGTAAAACCATTTTTGATGTTACTTGGATTTAGCAAAATAGCTCCTCTACTGAAAAATTCTGTCAGCATTATCCAGGCCTTTCATAAAAGTCTCCCTGAAAACATTTGTATTGCTACTTTTGGTTCACTTTCTTCACTTTTGCTTTTCCTCCCTTTCAAAATGTCATTTTGATCCATTTATTTATTAAAAAACAAAACTTCTAAAGTGTTCCATAAAAATCCATAAATTACTCCAATTTGAATATAAACATTTTTTTTTTAAACATGCTCATCTGGCTGGAACAATTTAATTTATAAATTTGCTGAACTTTTGCTAGTCTTTATCTTTTCTGGACTTCTTTTCTCATGTGCTTCATTTTCGAGCACTGGCATGCTCAATTTTCATTCTTGCACGCTTCCAATGTCAGACATACTGATGGTACATAACTACTAGTTAATAAGGTTGGCTCTTCAGTCCAACAGTAAAGCCAGGCCATCATTCTGTCACATTCCTAACAGATTTTTAATTAAAGACAAATAGTACAGAGTTGGGTTAACGGCTACCTCCCATAATGTGCCTGTGGCAGCTTCTGTGCCAGAGCCTTTCAGTTTGATGGAGATTTCAAAGAATTTGTACACCTGGTATTGAGACAAGTTCTCTTCAGAAAGAGCTCTTGTTTTCATATCAGGTCCACCACTGGCTCTAGCAGATTGCCTTATTTGTGTACCTTCGGAAACACTTGTTCATTTTGCTATCTGTCTTAAAGGCTCCACTATGCTTACATGTTATAACAAAAGGACATTTTGTAAGCACTCATCATGTTGACTTGGCACTACAATAAACCTACCCCAAAGCCAGTCCAAAGACTTAAATACTTCTTCAAGTCAATGGGATGAGTGTAGAATAGCAATTTCCATTTGCTGCCATGGTATCCCTTATACCCCCGATTTTGGAAACAAAGGAAGAGTCATTCTCTCCTTTAGCTTTCTTTGATAAATAGGATCTAATGATAAGAAGATCTCTAGTTGAAAATACAGACCATTGGTCATAAACAATAACAAAAGAAAAATAAGTTAATACTCTATTTGCTGGTGACAATAGATGTATTAGGGTGCTAGAATATTTATGCAATACTTGAAAAAAACTGATTTGTAATAGACATAATGTATCTTGTTCAGCAGCCAACACACCCAGAGCTTTTTATGTGCAATTATCATGAAACAATACACCAAAATTGACCAATTGTTTGAAATATTTTTAGGCATAGACGTACAATTGAAGTTAATTCTTCAAATATTTTTTAATCAGCTGATTTCTGAACCATAACTCTGTGTTTAGTTTATAACTATTAATCAAGAATAAGACATAATAGGACAAAATGTGTTTCTTAATTTTTTTTTAATTTACATTTCCACTCTGTGGAAATATTTATGGCTAATTTCCACTTCTGGAACCAATCCTGCTGTGAAATTTCAGCCTTCTGAAGCATTTGGCAACTCAGAAGTCTAGCAATGAAATTTTGCCCATCATTGTATTTTTCTCTTTTCCAATTTTACACTTAATTATAGACCATTAAATTAGTCCCCAGTAAATGTATAAGACTGTCAGACTTATGCAGACCAGTTCGTTATTTACCATCATCGACAGAATGTTGGAACGCTCAGAATTAATTCCTTTGTACATATATTTGTCATGCTGCTTACTGTAGAAAATGCAGAAATCCCTAAAATAGCTTTCCAGTCACAATGGTCTGCAGTAACACTTAATCCAAATTTGCCACATCACCCGTATTTGATGCAGGTTTTCTTCAGTTCCATATAAAGCACTTTTCTTCCCCTTTTCTTCTCCCCTCTACCTCCCGCCTTTTAAGCCTAAAAAGAACAGTGGATTTATTTTAATAAGTTTCTTTTTTCTTTTTTTCAGAGATCTCTCAGATCACTGAGCTTGGACGCTATGGTTCACTGCTAGAGCTACAACCCTTATTGTGTTTTCAGTCAAGATGAAAAAGAAATGGATGAGAAACAGAAACATAAGGACAAGATAGGAAAAAAAAACCCATTTGTTGTGCCTATTAAAATACAGTTAAGAGACTTTAAAATTGCCATTCTTCCTGATGCTCTAATAATTCACAGGTAAACATTTTACACACACCCCTCTCTTCTAAGCTTTATTATAGCCCAGAGACAATGCAGAGAGCCTTAGCCTGGCAAGCATACTGGGAACGTGCTCGATCGCACAGACAGCACTAAATCCACCAAGGCAAGTCACGTGAACCTTGCCATTACTATTCAGAAACAATATAGAGAGATACCTATTTTTGTGGGTAATCTATTCATCAGCATGAGGGAATTAAAATCTGTGTCTCCTGTTTCTCAGCGGAAAGTGGGTCTATACCAGGGAGTTAGAGAGTACTAGGAACAGAAGTACGTTTCCTCATCTTACTTAAGTACCAGGATGCCAATAACAAATGAAATATTATATCAGCATAATATTTTAAATTTAGCAATTAAGTTATTGAACAACAGACCAGGGCAGGATATTTGGACTGGAGTTCCAGCTACCACATCATTTTATACTTCTGAGATGAGACATTGGTTGGGTAAAGCACAGAAATAATGGCTAAGGGACAGAAATCTAGTTCTGCAGTAATGAACTCTATTTATTTATTTATTTAAGAGAGTCAGACTTGTACTATTTTAGTATCTCAATCAAAACCCATTTATCTCTACAGGAATATATTGGCAAGATCAAAGTTTTGAACCCAAGTTCAAGAATGATTCTGAATACATGTTGAATTTTGAGCAGAATAGTACCCCTGAAGATTATAATGGTTAATGTTAACACATACTAAAATGTGGCCAGTACAACATATACCTTATTTACTTTGGGAATCATATTCCCTGGTTTTAAGAGAGAAAACCAAATCTTTATTTGATCGTATTTCTATTAACCTGGCCACTGTAGTGCCCCACAGGCACAGTAAAGGAGACCTTCTTCCAATTTGACTGTCACCAATGGGACAGGTACTGTGCCTAGACCACCACTGCAGACCCAGTGTGTGCAACACCACTTATAACACAGGAAGTAGATAGTGACACAGTAAATGAAGATGATGGGATAATATATGACTCACCAGAAGCAATGCTGTAGTTACAGATACTTGTTGTGTGCTAATAAGCAAAGACAGAAGACCAGCTTAAACTTCTGGCAATCATATGAAATAAAGCAGGATCAAGTGAAAAGGGAATTAATTTTTTTTACAAGTTGAGCATAGTGGAGGCTGTTGAGAGAACATGCAGATGAAACTCTCAGAAGTTCTATCCCAAAGACTTTTACAGTGGTTCAGTTAATGATGCAGAATATATGAAGAAAAAAATGATGTATTGTAATGGGACAGCAATGGCCTCACTGCATAATGTGAAGATATCTCTGTTATACCAAATAGGTAGAATCAGTCACCTGAATCACAGTCTCACCTCAATTCTGCTGAGAAAGCACAATAGCAATGTCTGAGGAGCATGAATTGAATGGCAGGGTAACCAGGAAATAGAGAAAAAAATACTTAAAATGAAAAGGAAATGCAGTGTCTGAGGGTTTTTTTGTCTTTCAACTTTACCAGACCACTGGACTAGAAAACAGTTCCTTCAATAGTGAGGGTTACACTTCTGCTTAGGAGATGGTGCTGCTTGTAGTGACTCAAAGCCGGAATTCCCACAAAGCATATCCCAGCCAAGACCTCTAGCATTTCAGTAACTCAGAGAATGACAGTATTGGATGGTATTGGACAGTGTTGGACCGTCATTTTCACCAAGTGATGGGTGGTGTTGCCAACAATTGCTAAGGCAGCATCCCTGGTTCCTTATATTCTCTAGTGAGAATGGAGATGCTTTGTATGACAGATGGTGTAAAAAGACAACTGGTTTTCATTGTCTTATATTTCACATACCCATTTCTTTTTTGTCCTTTTCTTTTTAAAAATCTATTGCTTTGTCATAAAGGAAATAATTTGTCCTTGTTTTAAATAGCTTCTCAAGAGGACATTCAAGAGAATATTGCTTAATTGATGTTTCATGCTGTTGTTTCTTTTCTCCTAGATACGGCATTATCAAACTCCTGCTTCCCACAATTATAGGCTGTAGCTGAATCAACTACTCAACATTTGTGATCAGTTGCTCCAAAGAATACCTGTATATCACTGTTCATAAAATTCTCAGACAATTAAGCTTATTAGTGTTCACTGCTGGGTTTTTTTTTATGTTATATTTTTATGAAAAATAATCCTATTTTACATGTTTTCAATAAAATCCTCAAAAAATTCAAAAATGTTTCTTCTATAACTACAAACTGTCTTAATGTTACACAATGGAACATAATAAAGTTCAAGGTACAGTATTGCACATTCTAAGAAAAATGTGAATCTAAAGATTTCATCCTGATTATCGCCATTCTATTGTTCTGTCATTTTTGAGAAAACGCGATACCCAGTACTTTATTTTCCAATAATTTTCCAATTACGGTAGTCTTATAATGATTATCAAAGAAACATACAGTCAACCTCAAAAGTGCAGGCATTGATAATCTTAGAGGTAAAGAGCTAGACTGGAAGATTCTGTCCTCAAATATCTGGAAAACATTTCCTGTGATATTGAGCACAGTTTCGTGCCTTTCTATTTCATTTGCAAGAACAAAATTCCTATAATTCTATTATTTTCAAATTCCACTTTGCCTATGCAGCTTTACCCAGTTTGTGCAATAAAAAAAACTTCTCCATTCATTTTTTGGTGAGCTTTCTCTCATTGATCAGAGAGATAACATTACCAATAAGGAGAAGAAATCTGTAATTCATTCAACATTTTAATCTTTTCAAGGTCCCATCAGAGCATATCCTGTGGATGTAAACTTACAAATGTGTGCGTGTGTATATATATACACATTAAAAAATGAAATTAAAACTAATTCATTCAATTCCTGTCATCACCATCTTCACTGCTGATTACAACAGTAAACCTAATAACATTTTCCTAGAATAAATCATTTTCATAAAAAAGAATTGTTATTTCTCAAATGGGAGAGTTTCAGACCCAAGCAGAAATCCACCATTGTGGCTTTTGTGTAAACTCAAAGGTTTACACAAGCTAAAAACCCTCTAATTTTCCAAGATTAAGGAGAGTAGAGATACAACCCTGAAAAGCACTTGTGAAGGTCGTGATAGTTTATAGCCATCAAAACCAGAGCCAGAGTTTTGACTTAAATAGAACCACTTTTAAAAGAGATGGAACATAGCTAATCTGTGAATTACCACTTACTAAATATCAGAAGCATTGAATTAAAACAAATGTAACAGGAACAACCAGCCTGGCCTCTAAAATGAAAAATCCTGCTTCTTTGATAAATCATTATTTTTATAGGTATCACAAAAGATACTTCTTTGAACTTTCAGTTAATTGGCAATATTCCTCATTGTTAAGGAAAATGACTAGGTTAAGAATTCTTTTGTGTAATGAATTGTTTTGAAGAGAGAAATAAAGTAGCAGGAAAACCTAGTCAAACATTTACAGTGAGAGGAGAGGATAGCAAGGCTCTGTATTAGCACCAAGACCATACATAATACTTGCCTGAAAACTGTAACCTGCCCTCTGCTTTTCCTCTCAAATTTTAATTATAGATAAAATGTTCGCTTGCTGAACAATGGCAAGGTTAGTTGCTTGTCTTTATTTGAGGGAGAACTTTTGCACATAAATTAAAGCACTAATTTTAAGAAAAAAAACCCAGTTATTGAATCTTTGCACAGTTAATGATATCTTAGATTGTACAGTATTTCCCTTATCTTCCCTAAGATCAGTACAAGCAAATGCTACTTTTCTTCAAATTCAGAGGAAAGATTTACTAAAGATTTTGCTAATCTTACTTTGCAAGTACTATTTGAAATAAAGATAATTATCTTTAGTATTTTTTTATTTTATCAGGAAAGACTGAGTTCTCTCCCTCATCTTCTTCTCACCACCTTGCCCCAAAAGAAGACACTTAAAATACTGAAGCACACTTCAAAGGTAGGAACAACCAATCAGCAAAGAATAGAATAAAATGTCAGAGCATTTTATGAGAAATAGACTGTTTAGTGTAAAGAAAGGGACAAGTATTTCACAAAATAAAAGCCACAAGTATAACATTCCCAGCTCTTTTTATTCGTAGCAAGTATCTTTTTGCAGAGGACCTGGGTGGCTATCTATCAGTGTATCATGCTATTTCAAAGTGCTTTAAAGTTAAGTGCCTCATGGACTGGTTTTCTAACTGACCAAATACAGCACGTGCTATTAAATAAATTTTCTTTCTACCTTACTTCTATTCAGTGGTTCACAATGTTTTGTTTTCTCAGACATCTCATGAGAAATCAAAGAGGTTTATAGATGCCTGTGTCCTGAACTGCAATGTTAAACGACTCTCACCACTTTTTCCTAATGTATCAGTCCTGCAGTATAACCCCAGGAAAGCTGCAGTGTAGCATTCAATGCATGTAAGCAGTTGTTTGTGATGCGACTCCTAGAAGCTAAACAATTTTGTGGTATCTCTGGAAAATAAACTAAGAACAAAAACAAAACCTCACAGCCACAAGAATTCCAGCCTAAAGAAACCCCAAACAAAAAACCAACCAAACAAAAAAAGCAACTCAAAAATTTGGGGCGAAAGAACTAATGGATGAGAAACAAGACTATAATTGTTATATGCTTTTTTTGAACCAGATTCACGCCACATGAAACTATGAAGACTTGGTGTCTTCAGAAAAAAATCCTTCTTAGGAGTAAAATTCTCCAGTTTCTGCCTGATGTGACATAACTCCAGATATTGTTTCAGCTCAGATCAGAAATGAGCTTTTTCAAGCTAATCTCCAGATTGTCCCCACTTATTGTTCAGGCAAACTTCAGTCTCCTTAGATGAAACCAAAAGTAGAAGGTGCATTTCAGGAATGCTGACTCTTCTGTCATTAAGAGGCATACAGTCCCTGGGTCAGATGAGCGCACATCAAAACTGAAGTGCCCAAAGTGAGGACCAATTACTTAGCACCTGATGTTTCATTGTCCAGGTCCCCCCCTGTAGTCACCAACCAGTCCTTGCCCACTTTACAGCCCATACACCCAAACTATACCTCACAAATTTGGCTGTAAAGATGTCATGGCAGACCACATTAGAAGCACTTCATAAAAAATCAATTACATTAGTCAGGCAGATTTGCCCATAATGCTGGCCATTACAAAACATCCTCTGGGATTAAATGTATTAATCCCAGATTTAATTTATTAAAAACAAATTTAAAAAGAAACATATTTAAATGGTAACATATACCAAGTGCTTCCATTAGGGAAGTATAGAAACTGCAAATTACAGTGTCTGAGCAGGTATAATTTCTATCTTCAGAATACCTTGGTAGAAACACTAGAAACATCTGGAAGGAAACTGAAGCAGTTACAAGAAATTAACTGTAAAGTGGAAAGAAGAAAGGCTTTATTCTAGCCAGAGGAAAAAAAAATTATCCACATTTTTCAATAGAGAAAACTTGTTAACATTTTCCTAGAAAGTCCTCATTTAAAAAGTCTATAAGAATAGAACTCCAGAGTTCAAATACAAGAGTATTGAGTGCACAAGAGTGGTGCATAATAACCCTCTGTAATGCTGGCATTCTGGTGACAATGGGGTTTGTATAAATAATCTTAGCACTGTACTAAAAAGCAGCAGAAAGTAACAGCATACGTGTGACTATAATCAGATCTCTCAGTCTGGGCTGCATTTAAGAACTGGATAGAAAGACCAGACAAACTGCGATTCTGTTCGAGGTCAGGCTATCTACCCAGGGCGGGTCGTATGGCCAAAATACCTAAGCGCCTATCATAGCAGAAGAATAGCTACTCATTACAGTTCATAGCGCCTAAAGAGCAGTTGGCCAATCAGCAGCTGGGTATGTGCTGGAGGACAAGCTGGTGGCATTCAGCCCAATAGGTGAGCTGCCGTGAGATGGCACTGGTGCAGCACAGCTGTGTGACATTACCTCAGCCTTGCTAGGAAAAAATCGTTGCAAAGGTGTGAGAAAGTATGTGAACTGCAACTCTACAGGACAGGATAAGTGAAAACATGGAGGATAATTGCTGAGGGTAAAAGCTCTTTAAGAATCCAAGTGGAAAAACACTGATGAGAAGAGGGATAAATTCCTGGGAGAATAAAAAATACAGAGAATATTAAGGCAACCGAGAAGCATCAACCAGTCTGTTCCAAGGAGCAAAGCTGACCCGTCACTCTCCACATGACTGATGACTGCCTGACGAGCAAAGACCTGCTGGGTGCTTTGGGTGGTGAGCATACTCCTGCTCAGTCTGGTACACCACGAGTCCCAGCTATGTGTTGCCCATGTCAGCGAGTAAATTTCTGCTTTGTATTCTGGTCTATGTTCTGCATCTAAAGTGATTTGGGTCACAGCAAAAGGCACCCAAACACCAGCAACACAGTGGGGGAAGGTTACTAGCTCAGTGACTACAAGGGGAAGTTAAAATATTCTGTACACAGCAGCCCCTGAGCAAGATTGAGTTGCCTCAGTGAGGTCATCTATTTTCATTATTTTGAGATGTGTATTTTACCTAGCCTGGACTTCAGCTGCTAGTTCAGAGGCATGACTGCATTTGGGTTTTAGTGTAGTAGGACATACCTTTATCTTCTGATGCCTTTCAGTACAACCTCTCAAACTAGAAGGTGAAGATCAGCTGGCTCTGCAAGTGGGAGGTTATCATTTGATAAAGTAACAAAATGATAAAACTGTAAAAACTCTGGTTTGCATCTTCATATCTTAATCGTCTTCTGCCTCTCATTCCCCCTGGCTACTCTTTCTCAGCTCGCAGTAAACTTCTACCTGTCTGTGTCAGATAAGTTAGTTACTGTGTTGTCATTTACCATTTTTTCCAGTGGAAAGGGGACCATACAACGGTATGACCCTCTCTCTATGTGTTTGTGAATTAAAAGATCTACTCTTTCTTGCTTTCCCTTCATGAAAGCTTATTTTCTCATTTCCTGTGCTTGTGCATCATAATGCAGTATAGTAAAGCAGGTGACAATCCAGAAAGTTTTCTTCTCCTGATTAAGAAACTATTCTGTGCCTTTACCATTCCTGGCCTCTGCCTGCTTACTATAGCCTGCTAAGGATGCTGAAGTACAAGTTCATTTTGAGAGCTATTTTTAGACTAGTAACTATCCTTTTTCTGTACGTATCCATATATTGACCAAATCTGATGTAATGGAAAGTGAAATTAGAGGTATAGCCAGTTTCCTTTCCCACTGTCTGCAATAACTTGCTTTCAGCAAGCGTCTGCCAGAGGATCGAGTAGTGCCTCCTTCATGGAGTAAGTATGCTTTTTATCCCGGGCATAAATTAACGTTCTTCACCACTACCACTATTCTACTTTTTTGTTTAGACACCTGCTAGTCTTTCAGTATTGTTGCCTGTGAAATGACGGGAAAATAAAATTACTTACTGTGATAGTATCAGTTTCGCTTTTAGATTTTCATAAATTGTGAAAACTGAAGACTTCCAGCTGTTGAGGACTTACATACTTGAGATGCATGCCTTTTCTTAAAAAGCAAAGCAAAACAAAACATGTTTTACACATTTTTCTCTCTGTTGCTCAGATTTAAAAAGTCTGTTCCAGACTGCTTAAATTAGAAACATTAAGTGTGAGCAATTTTATTTTGGACAAAATTATCAGAGACTCATAACTTCTGGAATTTCTGGCTTTTTCTGGGTAAGGCAGACAGAGAGCAGGAATCAGGAAAGCATTCCTTTACTGAGATCTAAGCCAAATAAGTATAGTACTTTCTCAGGTTTAATTAGGTTTCTACTGACAGCAGAAATATTCCTGGCAGCCAAAAAAAAATTATAGTTTCCTTTAAACTGTCTGGCCCAAAAATGGACCAAATTACTGTAATAAAAAGAAAATTAGGGATTGATTCATTAAATAAGTTTGGCTCATGAACAGAGTCTTGAGCTAAGTAATACTGAATTGTCATTTATAGAAATAAATTGTTTTGCTTGAGAAGCAAGCAGGAAGATGGGTTGTGAGGATAATAGTATAACTATATATAAAATAATTGCTGGCATCATCTAATGTGAAGAAATGACAGAATTAGGAGGAACAAGGTTATATTATTCATTGCCAGTATCTAAGTTCAAGATGACTGTATTTCAGATAAAGTATAAATCAATGAAAAAGCAGTCTGAGTTTCTGATTTGAAGGTGTTTGAAACAACTTCACCACAAAAAAATCGGATGTGAAGGAGAACACTGTTAAAGTCTGAATATTTGTTTGAAGAGCAAATTGAACAGGTAGTTAACAGTTATTATTGATTATATGGTTTGCAAAAAACACCCCCCCCCCAAAAAACCAAACCAAACCAAACCAAAAAAACCAAACCACCAGCCAAAAAAACAACCGACCCACCAAACAAAAAATATCTGTCATTGAAAACTGTATGCCCAACACATTGTGTAACGATAAAATAATGTCTTAAAATAGTCGAGTTAGATGAAATAGACTTGCTTGAATTCTATATACATTTCTATCTTCCAAAGGCAAGCAGTTTGTTTTATGGAAAGAGGTTTTGTATTCTATTGTAATTCAATGAACAAGTTTGAAAATCACATGCACATTTATAAGCGTGACAAGATAAATCATGAATCACTGCTTAAAGGGAAATTCACTTTATAATTAGGTGTGAGCAATATTAGAAACGCTGGGCAAAGAACAAAGACAGAAAGCTTTGTATAGTTTAAGGCAGAGATCTGTAATTCTCACATTCTCCAAAGGAAATTAGCCAGCTCAACTTTATGTTTTAGTCCGCAAATGTATTAAGATTCTTTGCTTTCCTTCTGGCTCCATTGGTATGAAGTTTAAAGATCCATGTTCTTACCATATTAGTCATGGTTTTGACAAATCTAGTCTCTTGTTTCTCAGTGTCAGGCAATGGTAAATATTCTTCAAATGCTCCAATACGGGGACAATTACAACATCTTAAAATACTACTTTATATGTACAATTCTTGTTTTGTAATACAGACTATGTAGGAGACAAATCATAATTCAAAAATATTTTGATTACACTTTCAATTCAGATAGTCTCTTAGAAAGACTGATGCATTATTCTTCGAAGTGCCTCTGTTTTTCTGGGATCTAATGGGTGTGAGTCTTTTCTCTGACATCATAGTAAATAGTTTTTCAAGACAATAATCATGACAATGGGAAGGGAAACATTCACTTCAGCTATAAAGTATCATTTCTTAGTTATTTCTCTTGTTGCATCCTGATTAATTTGTTTAAGTTGATGTTGAGCAAGTGGGTTATGGTTTGGCTTTTCTGTGAGCAGGAATTTGTATTTGAAACTGTATAGGGTGGTTACAAATTGTTCTTTTTAACAACTACCTGTTACTTTTTAGAGGTTTCAGCCTTTAAACCAGGGAAGAACCTCAAATTACAATAAATAGATTTTACACTGCAGTTCCTGTTCAACTCCAAGCCTCCATTTCCTGCTTCTTCCTCCACCTTCAGTTATTTCGGTATGAATATTGACTTTGCAAGGAATATAAAATTTCATCTTATTTGTACAGTCTACATGTCTTTGAAAATAAGAAGCATAGTCCAAAGTATAGATCACTGGAGTGGAAAGCTAAATACTCATCCTAGCCTTGTCTTGACAGTTTGTGAAATCTGTGTAGGATTCCCTGCATCTTATTTTCTGCAGGTATGAAAGGAAGAAAAATAACACCTATTATTTTCTCAAGTGATTTTGGGATTTAGACATGTGAAATGGAATGTTAATCGGTGACATTCACGAAAATATTCTTAATGTTTCAGTAATTTCTGTACATACACTTAATATGAATGTAATTGTTATGAATAAGTATCAACAGACCCCGAATATCTTATCTTATACGCATATAACTTAGCAAAGCCAATAATATTTCATCGTGATAAATACTGAAGCCATTTAAAAATTGGAGTCATCTTTAAATTAAGACTCTTCCACTAACCAGAAAGTTTGAAGTTGTTTAGTCATTAATTGAAATGAAAAAACATTTTCCTTCTAGATTTCAGTGATGCTGTGATGCTTTCATCCCAGCATAGACTTTCTATTTATACACCAGTCAACTGCAGTCTGGTAGATATCATAAGTCACCTTGTTCGTCCTACTGTGTTCATTGCACAGATAATTATCTCAAGTGCTCACATCAAACTTCAGGTCTCTTAGTTTTTTAAAACAGGAAAATAAATGTAGCGGTTCTGAAAAATTCAGTCCCCAATCTGGGCTCTGTGCAGCTCAAACAGTCCTTCCAATTCTCCCAAACCATGACAGCTGGCATTTAGATACACCATCTTTCCATGAGAATATTTCAAAGGTGATTCTTCTTCAAATTGTAAGAAACCCGAAAAAATCTCCATCAACACTCATCTTTTCCCTTTTCTATGTCATCTCTCTCTCACTGGATCAGTCCATTCATTGGAAGTTCTTTACACTGTGACTGCCCCAGGAATAGCCCAGTATTTATCTAGAGTCAGCAGGTACAGGGCCAAGGATGTGAGTAGGAAGAAAAGCAGCTCTGATTAGTCACCTCCGTCCACCTCCTGCCACGGTGAGATGACAAGACATCAGAAAAGTTACTTCTCCTTTTCTGGTGTAAGCAGTCCAGGCTCACTGGTTAGGAGAAAGTTTGGGGGCAAGACTGCAAGAGGCTGCAGGATCTAGGGGAATTGCTGGAAAGGGCTGCAGAGGAGGTGTACATAGGCAGTGGTGGAGCAAAGTGCTGGTCCTCTCTCAACCTGGACTGGACATGTTATGGAAGTTTGGGTGGAAGAGTAGAAAGTAACAGAATCTGTGAGAAATACTGGAAGCTGGACTGCGATATTTGTAAGGGGAGCCTATGGCTCTGAGGCCAGTGCCAGCTTTGCTGTTGCTCAGGCCCAGGGCAGTTCTGCATGGGAACAGGGAGCAGTGGTTGTCACGCCAAAGGAGGCTGTGTGATGGCACAACAGCAGAGCTGGGGACCCAGGGAGCAGCAGTGGCAGGAAATGACATAAAATAACATAAAAAAGGAGCCAAACAACACTTGAAGTAATAGCTCCTAGAGATGTTAAGTTACAGTTGAAGTAACCCTGTCAGAGAGATTTATTCATATCCCTCACAAATTATTCATTTAGCCCTGCATTTAACGAGTAGCTATTTACTTCACCACTATGTGGGTATAGTATTGTTTCAATTCTGCTATAAATTCATATTCTGGTGTGGTCCTAAGTAGACTAGATAATTAGGAATATCACTGGCTAAATGTTTAAGATACACATCTGTAACCGCCGACACTAAAAAAAAAAAATTTGTTTTTGAAAGAAATAAAAGCGTTGAAGTATTGATTCCATATTCATTCAAATGGTTTGTCAATATGATTTCTTGATCCTTGTCCAAAGTTTGTTGGCTATCTGTAACCTAAAAAAAAAAAATTTGTTTTTGAAAGAAATAAAAGCGTTGAAGTATTGATTCCATATTCATTCAAATGGTTTGTCAATATGATTTCTTGATCCTTGTCCAAAGTTTGTTGGCTATTAACGTGGGTGCCCTCCAGGACTCCCCTTCCTGGCAGGACCCAGAACTCCCGTTCTTGGCGGGCCCTGGCCGCCCCGGGCCCGGGTCTGTGATGTCCGGAGGTAGAGCAGCGACTCTTTCACGGGCACCCCCTTGCTGTGGGGAAGGAGCTTGAATGCCCTTGTGAGGTTGAGAGCTGTGCTGGTGGTGGCATGTGCCTCCGGTGGGGTCTCCCAAGCCAGACAGGTCTCAACTGAAGGGTCAGACAAAGTGTGTCCACGGGCAGGATGGGCTCACTAGCCTTCGGGCAGCCATCCTAGGAGAAGGACAACTCTGACTCCAAACCTGGGCAGACGGAGCTCGTTTAGCCTTGTAAGGCTCCATCTAAGAGAAGGACACTCTAACCAAACCTACGACCCAAGGACTTCGCTGTCACCGTCCAAGCTCGCCAGGCCCTGGCAGATGAACCTCAGGTGTAAAGGGTGGAGCCAGTTCCGCACACGCTGGTGCCTCACCTAAAAAATCCACCGCGCAGGCCCGAAGGGTACACTCATCGCTTGCAGTGAGCGTGGGAAAAGCCCTTCCCAGATTTTCGTTCACGAAGCCAAGCCATGATGATGATTAACATGGGACTTTCAAGACAGGAAGGTTTTTTTCTCTCTGTCATATCATCAAATCTTTACCTCCTTCTCCTTCTGGCTTGTAATGGGAAGTCATAGGCTCCTGTTTATAACATCACAAATGTAGTTACATGACAAAAACTGCAGTCACTAGTAATGATACTGTTTATTATGAAATTGTAAAACATCCAAGTGTGTGTGGAACTGACTCTAATTAAATCTTATCAAAAGAATAAATTTTCAAAGCACGAAGCCCACAGCATGCAGGACAATGTAGTTGTGTTCTTTTAAACAAAGGCATTTCATGTCAAATTAATTTTCTCTCAGATGGATTAATAACTCTCCTTGCTGCACTTCATTGTAATTTCCAAATCAAGCCTACAAAAAAACGAGAGAAAAAAGAAAAGAGAACAAGACTAACCAACTACTCTCATAAAAATTAATGATTATAAAAATTGAATTAAACTCCCATTGTGCCACAAGATAGATATAATATCAGGAGATTAATGGGACATGAACACTTTCTGAAATATCTGTTTAGAGCTAGACCATCGCAAAAGCAACTAAAATTCTTTATTAAAAACATCTGATTACTTAATGTGGGTATTGTTGAAGTCTCAGTTCATGCTCTAATGGACTTGTAACCCATGTAGCCAATATGTGTGAACAGTCAGGTGGAATTTTCTCTCTCATCCAAAAGCATATCTCACATCATTCTAAACCTGTGCTTTTAAAACAGAGCCTCTTCTTTCATCAGGAGCTTTCTGTGTTGGATTTAATTCCTTCACATAGTTATCAGTGACGTGTGTCAAACCCAAAGTTAGATTGTTTATTAGACGCATAAATATTTGTCTTATGGTTCACACAAAGTTCAAAATTTGTTTTTCTATGCTGTTATTTTACACTGCACATAAGATTGAAAAAAAATCAAGCCCCAGAGCTCTACAACCTAAAGGTAAAGAAATATAAGATATCAGTATGGTGAAGAATTTCTGTATCCCAGATGTACTATGCAATTTTCTTTTCTGGGAATAGGGTAAAGAAGCAAAGAAACAGGAAAGAAAAATGTGTTTCACTTTGGAGAACACCTGCACAAGAATTCACAGAGAAGTCTACAACAGCTGTCAAAGGTAACCTGTAAATCCCTTGTACGTTAACATGTCCCTGTACAGACTTCTTACTGTACATTCACTTTTTTGCTTAGGAGTCTATGCTTGTTTATATACTTCGTAAGTGTATATTTAGAGTCAATAACACACTGTATACACACAGAGCTTCTGACTTGAAACTGAGAAATGGCCAAATAGATATGTTCATTTACTAATTTTTGACTGTTTGACTTTATAACTTACATGTCTTCAGTTTGTTGCAGGGAGGTTATTAACCTAAAGAGAGGATGTGGTTCTGGTTGCAGGTATAATTAGCAGAACCTGATTGTAATGGGTTAAGATGGTGGCGGTGGGACAATGCCCCCAGCTGCTTCTTTTCCCTCTCCCCCTAAGTGCAAGAAAAAATGTCTTACGACCTTTGTGGGAGAAGAGGTGCCACAACCCTCTCAGCTTCTTACTGGAGCTGATGCATGTCAATCAAGCGCCTCTGGGTCTAAGCATATAAAAAGCCAGAATCTGCGGCTTTTCCCCCTGTGCACACACATTTGATTTGTGCCCAGCACCAAGAGAGAGAAGAAAACATAGCCCGGAGACAGACTGCAGTTACCTCAATTCCCATATCAGTAAAAAGATTTCCTCTGCAGCGCAGGTAGACCTTCTCACTTTTGCCTATCACTGGCAGGGGTGGTGTCTGACTGAGTTTTAACCAGAAGGAAGGGGCAACCCGGCTGTAAGCCCCCAACACCCTGCACCGAGGGAATAGTTGCTGGCGAGGGCAAGGACCTATGGTGTCCCCCAGTGATCCAGTTTGTGCCCCGCTCCACAGATGGGGAGAGCCAGAAGCCGGAGTGCAGCCCCTGATAGATTGGTAAACTCAAGTCTCTACCAGCCACCTCGGAGATGGACTAAGTTACTGCGAGGAAGTTTGCTCCAAAGGAGTTTCTTGGACTGAAACTTTTGGGGTTAAAAAGACTGTGACTCTCGTTCACCACCCCCACCCACCACCACCACCCCTTCACCCACCTTTGGGCAGTGGCCATGTGGTGGGGGCTTTGTTTGTTGAAGTGGGGATGTGGATGGAACGGGAGAGAATCTATATTTCTCTGTATATACTTCTTTATTTCTCCTCTCTCCTTTCTCTCTTTTATCATCTGTCCTATTTAGATTCAAATGATTGATTTATGGTTTTATTGCTTTGTACATTAAACCAATTATGTTCCACCCTTTTAATTTAAAACCTGTTTCACTGGTTTTCTTTTCCTAAAGCCCAGACAAGTCCAGACACACCCAGCCAAATTATTTCCAAACCCTTTTATGTAGCTCTCTCTGAGTTAACATTCTCCCCAAGAGTACAAAAGTTGCAAACCTTCAAACTGTGACACTGATGCAATTTCAAGGCCTTTCTGCTGTGATGAAGAACATCATTCCCCTACAGGAGAGAAGCTGGAGCTGTATGTGACTTTCAGGAACAGATTCAAGGCGGCAGACTGGCCTACCTGGTTTTCACCTTGTCCCTTCCAAACTTAGACCCCTGACAACTGTTCTGACAAGGCCCAGTGCAGTAGTTTTTGTTACCACTGCTTTTGCAGTCATGCATTTCGACCTTCACTTCACTATTGTCTTATTAGACTGCTAAATCTTTGCTAAGAAATGCAACTGAAGACTGAAACACCAAATTTTAAAGATGCATAGTTGAAATCAAAGCAATGAAAATAGAGATGACAAAAGGTATAGATAGAATAAAGCTTGAGAACTTTCTCCCTTACAAATGTCAAAAATTCAAATAAACACTTAACAAGTGAAAGGTTCTAAAGAGTCATCGAAACATATGTAGGAAAAATGGATTTAAAAGTGCAGAAACCTAATGTAAATTGTTAAATAAAAAATAATTAAAGGTAAGTATTTAGCGCTTCCGCTCTAAAGATTCACATTAGATTTAACTTCAAAATACAGTTCAGTTTCATTCTGAAGATCAGGTTGTCTGCCTTACTTAATGACTTCATTGTATTGCCTGTGGTGAGGTGCTGAGCAGCTGTATCTTCTATAGCTAGCAAAAAAAAAGAACCAAAAACCAAAAAACCAAAAAAAACCCCAAAAACAACCAAAACCCTAAATAATATTTGATCATCAGCTACAAAAGCTTTAAGGACATGCAAATGATATGTAAAGGCATAGAATGGAACCAGAACTGAGTGTCTTTATCCATAGGTGGGTCTAATAAACATAATAAGGGTATCTCTGTGAGCGCCCTGTGAATATATGTGACATGTTCTACAAAATGTCCTTTAACTCTTTAAACAGATAGATCCTTCTTATCCCATCAAATATGTGTCACACATCATTCATTTTATTAATTTCTTCTATCCTGCATTCTTCATATTTCAATTTATTTACTTTCTGTGCTAATCGAAACATTTATTTTGTCTGAAGATAATTCTAAAGCATAGGTTACTTCCAGCCTACAGGTTGCTGATAAAGAAATACTGTATTAGGGAAGATATCAGGATATAAGCAATGATCCTGGAATTTAAAGTGAAGGAATAGATTGGTAACAAGTCAACCACCTGCTACCTTGTATGCAACAAAGGAGAATTTCAAAACCTGGCTTGTTATTCAGCTAGTGCAAACCATTAACTTGGATCAAGATATATATTCTAATTAGTATGAACTCTCAGATGGGACTTTACAACCACTCTGTAAACTTTTTTTCAATACCACTCATAAAAAAAAATTTAAAAAATTAAACAGTTTTGAAGAAAGAGCTTACCCAGAGCTATTGCTATCTTGTCTTTTCTATGGGCAAATATGGAGAGAAAATTGGCCAATGTTCAGCCTAATGAAGTCATGTAACTCACACATACTCAGCAAACATTCAAGTTATGCTTCCCACGGAAAACACAATCCACCAAATTCAAAGACTTTAGTAAAAATGGTGCAAAAATGGACCTCAAAAACTCTTCTATGCTGACAGTTCTCAAATATTTTCTCTTATTAAAGAAACTCAGTGGCAGGGAATCTATAAACTTCCCAGGAGATTTATTCCAGTACTATATTATACTTACAGTTCAAATATTTTTCCAAATACGTAAGCTGAATTTTTCTTGCTGCAAGTTAAACAACAAAACTCTTGTCTTAACTGTCATGAAGCTGTAGGAAAGGTCACCTCTTCTTTACAACAAAATCGTGTAACTCTGGGCAGTTATTGTGTCCCTATTAAAAATCTCTTAAGTCCAGTAAGCATTCGCTGTCTCAATCATCTTTTTATGTGTCATGTTGTCTCACCCATCTCCTGTTGTTCTGTATCTTTTCTGAAGTTCATTCAGTGCCCAGAAGAGAACACAGCATTCCTCTGAAATGCTTTCCTGTCCTAGGCAGTGTAGTCATATCACTTTTCTGATCCATGTATTTTATTCCAGCTAAATTACAATATCTTGTGTTGACTTGAAGAGCTTTGTATTATTTTCATATTATGTCTCAAATCTGTTAAAACCTTCTGGATTCTAATCCTTCCTCCAAGACAATTTAATTCTCTCCTGGTTTCAGGTAGCAAACAGCATTAATTCAAGTGGTTAATAGAAATTTGTAGTAACACAAGATCCAGAAGCCTTACATTTCCATTTTGAAAAAAATCAATGAAAACGACTCTCTATATTTGTACAACCACTTTTGAACCCATGCTATAGTACTTTTCTCTAGAACATATTTCAATAGCTTGTTTATAAGCATGATGAGTGAAATAGTGCCAAAAGTGTTTCTGAAGCTAAGATATATGATAACTACAATTTATTTCTGCAGAGAGATCTCCTCCTTTCAAGAATTATTGAGGAAATTGAAGATAAGTGTCTGGTTTATAATCCCCATCTCCTTTTCCCTTTCCTACCTCTTCAAAGCTGCACACTATGTTTGCCTGTTTTTAGCCTTCTGTTATTTTGCACACCTTTCAGAAATTACCAATTGAAACTTTTCTGAAATTGCCTCAGACAGTGCTTTACTGTGAGAGTTCTCCAAGGTCCTAATTCCTTTCTTATTATCAATATAAGAAATTATTCTTTAAGAAAAAAAATCAACCAACCAAACGCAAAAAAATCCAGTACATGCCCCAGTTCTGTATCAGCAAATTCCAGGGCGGATTGGCTTAATTTCTGCTTTGTGACAATCAGGTACTGATCATAACAGTCTGTCGGGACATGGTGGCTCATTCAGACCTCTTCATTTACAATTTGGGCTGAGAAGAAGACGTGATTGAAGGCAGGAAAAACTCAGGAAAAAAAAATTGTGTTAAATGAGATGTTGCATTCATAAAATTGTATCCCATTCTATTCCACACCTGATAGCAGGACTGAATATGAATAAGCACATTTTAAACCATGTTGTTTAATTTGCAACTTCATTTTCTATTCATTTGAGTCACAGGCTTTGTTCTATAGAAGAAAGTTCAATGACCACACAGGAGCTGATGAAGCCTGGTTTGTCTGGATTCATGCCTGTTGCTGAGTGATTCTGTGATTGTATCATTTCTAAAATTTGGGAATACTTAAAAGGGCTGTCTTGCGTGTGAATTCTCTGCTGCCCACCGTCAAAGAGGTCCAGCTGCAAGCTCTGAAGTGGACAAGATTCCTTGGTATTTTTTTCCTCCTCCTGTCCACAGTTTCCACATTATTTTTACGACTTCAGGAATTCTTTTCCTGCCAAAATTCTAAATCAGATCATCTTTCTCTCAGTAACTAATAGAAGAACCTAGAGAGAATAAATCCTGCAAAAAACCATCTTAAGTCATGTGGGACAATCCCACCTTTAGAATATAATTATAATGGACCAGGATATTTTAGTATTCTTTTTTTAAAATCCTTAAGTTTTCACCCTTAACCATCAAATATAGTTTAATAGACAAAGTCCTTCCTGACACAAAACTTGAAGGGACCTAAAAAGTGAAAATATCACATCCTAGCACAGATTTTTTTTTCCTCTCGCTCTAGCTTTCACCTTCAGTGTCAGGAAACGCAGAGAAAGAAAAGATGTGGGCACCTGAGGACTTGTCAGCTCAAAATCTTCGAACTAAACTCGATGAGTTCCTTCTGTGAGTTAATAACATGGACTGTGGGAAATACCAGGAACAAAGTTTTGCAGGCAGAAGTAACCCCGGGATAACATGGCAGTGAGTTAGCACAGCAAGACAGCGGATAACACAGCAGTCAGTTAGCACGGCAAGACAAGACATTCATCAGATTTCACTAGTGAGTACAAGATTCAGGAATGCAAGACAGGGAGTTAGAAAATCAGCTCACAAACCTTGGCAGGAGATCATGTACAAAAGACTCGTATCTGTGTTCATGGAAAATAGGATCTCCACTTGATTATCCCAGGAACCGAAACTCAGCAGAAAAATATGTGGATAATCAAAGTAGGAAACTGACACGGGATCCACTTGTTACTGACTTAAAAAAAAAATTAAAAAAGGGAAAAAAAAGAAAAAAGGAAATTCACAATTAACTATTGAAAGAATTTGTGCTGCCTACAAGGCGAATCTAAGTGTTATGGATTTTTACTGCTGATTGGACCTTCTTATCAAAACATTCCAATTAAAAAGTAAGTTATCGTATTCATTTGAACAGGCTAATAAAACAGCCTTTTCACATTTAAGAAAACTGTTCTTGGCTTTTACCTGGTAAGAGCTTGTCTTCGCCTAACAGTTCTTTGTAGCAATTTGGAAGGTGATTTTTACAGCAGAGTTAATACACTGCAACACTTCCTCCTCCAAACACATCTCATGGCTAGAAGTCTTTTCACAAAATACATTAGCTTACTTTTTAAGGTGGAGAAAGCGAGCTTACCTTTAATGAGAAGGTACATGTACCCAAGGAAATAAAAAAATAAGTCTCCATTCTTATGCCCTGAGGAATGCAGGGTAGAGGTGAACTTGTTCCCACCCAAATGAGGGGGCCATGCACACGCTGTCAATGGGAATCCCCCCTCACCTCTGCAAACTGCTAAATCATGACCACACATTGTTTGGGACACTTTTGACTGACACTGGATGAAAACATACGTGATAACAGCTTACCAACATGATTACCCACACCAGTGCTCAAGGTCTGTCCCCTGATCATGCTTGGTTTACTGCTTCAGAGACAGGCAGAGCCTGATGGGGAGTTAATGCAGATGAGCTGGATGTCATGATTGCCTAGCCTACCTTAGCGTACAATAACGTGACTTTTAAACAAGCCTCAGCCAGAGAATGAGGACTAAAATCTGATTTACAGAAAATAAGTAACACAGGTGGATTTTCTGATGGAGAATCTATGATAAAATTGACTAATGACACAGAACAAAACCTGAGTGTTGCATTTCAAAACTGACAAAGCTTGAAATCAAAACCTAGCTCTGACATGCCTTCGTTCTGACTAGGTCTGAAGGCTTTAATAATTTACCCATGTAAAGTGGCTTTATTAATATTTAAGCTCAAAGATGGGCAAGCATGTAGAAAATAATGTTAAAACCATGGGGTGTTTTTGCTTTATTTCCTCATTAATCATGTTTTACAGATATAAATATCAATAGTGGAATATTACATTTTATGTTTATCTCTTGCCTGACATACTGGAGAAAACCTAAATGACATTATCTACATGCTATATCATATAATCCACTGCCTAGCTGCTTACTTTTAAAATGTGACTGCTCAAACTCGTGTGCATATGCACATGCACATGCACAGGATTGACACTGCCTTGTCATGCACACATTAACTTCCTCTATATGCAACATCAATGGAAATTCTAAAAATTCTTTAACATCTGAAATGACCTGTGTTTATTCTTTAGTTTCATTGCAATCTAGGAAAAAAAAAATCTTTTTTCTCAAGAGGTAATTTGAAAAGCAAAACATCCATAAGAGCTGATTACTGTTTCTTTCATGGATTTCCATCTCTTTGTTCACACACACATACAATTCCCAATCACACACACCCTCTTTGCATCAGCCTCTGCAGGACTGGCTTTCAACCACAGAGAGAGCTAGGCAACAGAGTTAGATTTCTTTTTTATTTTTTTTAAGTCTAATTCAGAAATATTCGTAGCTGTCCTGTTCCCTGAGCGTATGATGAGGGCAGTCACACTGAACTTCAAGGCACCTGTTAGCTGAAGTAACCCTGAAGTGGAATAATTGGCAAAGATGGCTGTTAAACAGCGTTAGAAATTTTTCATTTCTACACACTGGCTGGTAACAGCTTGGGGTTTATTTGGGGAAAAGATTGTGGGGTGGTTTTTTTTCTTTTTATAAAATACGATGGAGGAAGATAAATTATGCTGAAAAAACAAAAATAATAAAACTTTTATGTATGTAAACCTTAAACTAAGCCTGAATCAATACAATTTTAATTACATAACATCTTGAAATGAAAAGGAAGTATTTGGGGTGAGATGGATGTGATCATCCAGATTAGCCACATCTATTCTAGGAAACATAAAGGTGACACACAGTTCTCCACACTGTTTGGCATTTAGTGAGCTCCATGTTGCAGCATCAGTGCAGGCTTCCCCCCAGTGGCTGGGATTAGTTTGGGGGTTAGCTGAGCCCCAAAAGACACTTCTTATGCAAACATCCTGTTTTGGTGGTGGAAGAGAATCTAGCTGGAGGGATACAACCTGTGTCGTGCCTGTCAGCCTCAGGCCAGAGTACAGCCCCTGTATAATTTCCTTCACCTGTCTGGCTATAGTTGTTAGTTTATAGAGGAAAACACATGAGAAAACGTGATTAATAGTTCAATTTCCTCCGTGTTTCTTCCTTGGGATGCAGAGAAGACTTGATGTCCTTAACAGAGGTAAACAAGCCTAGAACTAAACCAAAGAGAAGCCTCTTTGGGAAAGTCAGAACCATTGAGCCTTGTGCTTTTTGTGTTAGACCACAGGATACAGCTCAAATTTTCCTTTGAGTTTGTCACGTCCCACGTGCATTTCCTCAAGAGCACTTTGTCTTTCTGTTTACTTCACTCAGAAAATAGCTATGAAACTGTATTTAATCCTAAATCAGATGAGTGTTACCTCGAAGTTTTCTTTCCTGACGTAGTCTGACAAATCCAAAGAAATTCAAATGTTTCTGCCACCACGGAAGACGTGGAGAGGATGAAATCTTTCTTCTGAGCCAAGGAACTCACAAGGCTACAAAGGCAATTTCCTGTATTCTGTAAAGATGACAAGACATCACCATAGCAGTAATTCTGCAAAACTACTAATACTTTAAAAAGACAAAGAACGGCTCATCTACCCATGAACGGGGTATTAAAATAACATTCATAATTGCAAAGTAAGACAGGGATTGGCATTTGAAGGAGAAAGTGCTACTGAATTCAAGAGCTCTGCACCACACCTGAGCTGGCAGGATCAGGTCGCAGGCCCTGGCAGACACCGCTCACACAGAGTTGTCCTGCTGCCACCTGCAGATGAGCGTGATGACAAAGTCGGCAGCTATTGGGAAAGCTCTGCAGAAACAGGTAGGAGCTGTGTCCATGGGACTAGGACTTACTGCCAACCCCAGCATTTTCTCAGCAGAGGAAAAGCACAGACAATAAAGCACAGAAAGAAGTGTCAAGAACCAGCTGAATCTGGAGATTCATTTATAAATATATAAGCTTTTATGTCAAGTTCACCAGCTCGAATCCAGCTAATAGCAGGTCATCAATCTACAGAGGTTCTTGTAGGTCCTTGTGAGAGGTGAGGCTTCCCCAGATCCAAATGGTGAAATATCTAACATCGATATTCTCAAAGTGAAACACACTTTGCCACTCTCTTACAGACCCCCTGGGCTTTAAGGATTACTTCATGAAGAACACGTTTGTGTGGAAATGAATAGGAGACTTTTTACACTGCTGACACTGGAGATCTTACACGCTCAATTGGTCTTAGAAATAAAAAATAAAAAAACATAAGTAAGTAAAGCCTATCCTGGGCAACAGTAACTTGGAAGCTGAGCACAGGCAGTTTAAAATGTGATAGCAAAGCTTTGTGATGGAAGACCACAAGGAAATAGGAGATACGTGAACACGGAGGGGTGTGCACTGTTGCGGAAGATGAGAATTACACAGCCTTAAGCTGCACGTGAAATTTGTCCTGGACTGCAGAAAGGCCCTTTTATTAACATGCATAGTGAAATGTTTAATAATGTTTATAATTTTCTTACAAACTTTTTAGACTCCGTAAGCAAGGCTAATTCCAAACTCATGGGTGAATAAAGTGAATGCAACTGAAATGAAATTAATGTACAGTAAGTCAGAAGGCTGAGGTAAATCACAGAAGAAAACCACCCTCAATTTTTCTTTAATCTTTAGACCAAAGATTGTGCTGGTACTTTTTTTATAAGTCTGATTTGCTTAATAATTTACATACAGTAATAAGAGATATAGCTCTCTCCTGAAGAAACTTTTCTCCGTAAGAAATATTAACTGTAAATTATTATTTGACTAAAAATTGTAATTATAAATGCTTGGAAAAAAATTGTTGGAATGGGAAAGTGTATAATTTTTAATTAGGTTTCTATAATGTAATTTATTTATATTTTAAATAAAAATAATTTATTGAATTTCTAGTGAAGAATACACATAAATTATTATTAGATGGAAATTTTACAAAATATGTCCAAGGAACTAATGCTGTTAAAAGACAGGCTAAAACCCAGAGCTCCAGCAACTCAGTATTTTGTTAGTTCTAGTCAGCATGAGTTTCATTATGTATAAGTAAAACATTACCTGACTAAGTTTCATTCACTGCTGAATAAATTTCTGGTGATTAAACCAAAGCAATGAAATTGAAAAATACGAGACAGAGGTGAAACTGCTTCTCTATCATCTCTTTCAAAGTGATACAAATTTTTAATGGTCATTTCCTAAGCATCCAGCTGCCATGTAAAACATTTTACTTCCTATAAATAACTGTGGGAATCATAATATGTTTCTACGTGCTACATCCATTCTTACATCAAATATGTCTCCTCATCATCTCTTCTGTTCAGGTGTATTGCTCCGAACAGAGCAAAATACATCCTAAAAAGGAAGAAAGCCTTGTGTCTGAGGTATCATACTTTCTACATAAGATTTTTATTGGGGAATAATGAAATTAAAGGTCAAAAATGATAAAAAGATAGTAAAAATACAATAGCCCTCTTCAGAAGAGCTGATGAGCATTGGTTTTGTTTTCAATATTTATGTACCTGCTTTTACAATAAAAAACCCCAAACAAACAAACAAAAAAAACAAATAGTTTTTCCTACATCTCAAGCATTGATAAAACCAACCAAAAAAATTTCAATTTATTTAAATCTTGTTTACTGTTATTAAAGATTTGGATAAGAAGTCACTTAGCCTTCAACAATAAATTCACTAAGTTTCTGCCAGAATTAACAAGCATAGTAGTTTAAAAACAAATTCTTATTGAAAAAATTGCATAATTTCTCCTCAGCTTAGGCAGTTGTTTTAAAGTCTTTACTTTTTAACTTTTATGTGGCAAAATAGTTAATGACCCATAATAAAGTTAACAAAATATTTAGATAGAGAATCAAGGTTATGGTATATAATCTGGAAAATTATACCAATACTGAGGGTTTTTTCCTATAGTTTCCTTTTGTCCTGTGTTCGGTTAGTATAGGGTTAATTTTCACAGCCTAGCTAGCTGGACCGAACTAGCCAATGGGATATTCGATACCATACTGACATCATGCCCAATATATATAAGGGGGGTCTAGCCAGAGAAGGTGCACAGACAGCGGCGCGGAGCAGCTTGGCGGGTGTAATTACCACGGCATAGTTAGCTGGACCGAATTAGCCAATGGGATATTCGATACCATACTGACATCATGCCCAATATATATAAGGGGGGTCTAGCCAGAGAAGGTGCACAGACAGCGGCGCGGAGCAGCTTGGCGGCAGTAAGGAGGGCGCTGTGTATCACTCACTTTGTTATTGTTATTATTATTGTTTTCTCTCTCTTTGCGTTGTTCAAGTAAACTTTCTTTATTGTAACCCACATGGGTTTACTTTTACCTTTTTCTCCTTCTTCCCCCACCCCAGGGGATTAGGAAGAAGTGAGCAGGCAGCTGTGTGGTGCTTAATTGCCATCTGGGTTCAAACCACAACACCTTTAAAATTGGAATTGTCCTATTTTAAAGCCAAATCTATCTTTAGTTCTCTTTGTTTCACAAGTTACTTGTCTTCCATTTGCAACTGAGAGATAAAACATGAAACTGAGTTTATAGAAAACACTGGGGTTTTAAGTCAGGGTATGGGAAGTTTCCTCATCTGTATATTTTTACAGGATCATAAACCTCGTTTTGTAACTCTATTTCCAAAATTTTTCTCTATCTGGCATCTCTGACTGGCTGCTAAATCCAAATTATCATGAACAAAGTCTGCCCTTTATTTCTCTTCCATGCTGCACAGTGGTGCTTGGCTGTACAAATACCAAGTACCTTCTTTACAGGGACTTTACAACATGTGGTGCTGCAGATCTAGTGAAAACCGTAGCAGACACTGGTCAGGAAGAAAGTAAATTAATATCATCTTATGCCTTCAGTAGCATGTTTACTTAAAGCTGCAGCAGGAGGAGGGAGGCACATATCCCATTTTAATCAAAATATTTGGGTTGTAATATGTCACACTGCATTAAGATTTATATTTCTCAGATTTGGCAGAATCACAGTTTCAAAGTCACATATTTAAAGAGTGTCAATGCTACACTCTCTGTATTTATATTTTTAAATTACCTGGCTGTATTTTAGAGCATTTCTCATTTGTTATAGAATGTGCTACAAAAAGTAGCATCTGCTTATGAAATCAAGTATGCATCTATTTTATGATTCTATGTGACAAGAACAAACCACTCATTTTTCTACATTTAATCTTCTTCCTGGCATTGTTCCCCAGCTCACTTCCTCCTCCTCACATTCTCTCACCTTCAGCTTTTATGACTTCAGTTTTCAAGTCCATGTACTCTGGTTAGTTAGCCATCCACTTCACCTTTTACATCCCTGTTTGTTTATACATCTGGGAAGTGATCTCCCATGTATCAAAACAACTGAGAGCCTGAGCACTTTCTTTAGCAAGGTATCTCCATAGCTTATCTCTCTGTTGTGTCCTTTCTTCGGAGGAGAAGGTGCAGGACCAGGCAAGGAGGCGTAATTCAGCAGAGGAGACAGCAAAAAAGGAGCCAGGAGACATCAGGGGACTGGAAATAAAAAAAAAAAAATAAAAAAAAAAATAGCCTTTGATAAATGTATCCTTGTTCTAGGCTTCAGTTCCTCCTCACCTAGATTCTGAAATTCCTGAAAGTTTTGGTTTCACCCAGCAGGCAGTTAAGCACCTCGCAGCTGTTTGCTTAGTCCCCCAAGCGGGGCGGGGGAGAGAATTGGGAAAAAAGGTAAAACTCATGGATTGAGATAAAGATGGTTTAATAGGATAAGAAAGGAAAGGAAAATAATAAGAATTATAAAATAATGTACAAAACAAGTGATGGACAATGCAATTGCTCACCACCCACTGACCAATGGCCAGCCAGTCTCTGAGCAGCAGCCACCACCAGTGGTAAAGCCAGACCAGAAACTTCAAAATCGATTACTTTTGCCATGGATGGCTTTAGCCCCTGAGGACTACAGGGATTTGGCAGCCTTCCTCTCTGAGATGGAACACATAACCTCTAAAGAGCCCAAACCAACTTAAATGTAACACTTCTTAGCAAAATATGCAGTTAATTTCATGAAGGCCTTGTTTTGCACCATATAAAAGCCAAATCAACAATGGCGTGAGGAACTGAAGCTCTCTGAACCATAGCTGTACTAGTTTGAGCATTTAGTCATTGAAGCCAACCTATGGAGGACAGACCAATCAATTGTTTTATTTGTTTACCTGAAAGCACACACAAGATAGCCAATAATAAAAAAGTATCTTCTTTTCCAAAGACTTTTAGTCTTAGTCTTATAAAGTTTCATTTGCAGAAGCCTATATTCAAACATTCTTTGAGAAAAAAGATAGTGAAACAAAGTTAAACTCTGAAATTTCACCTTAGGAATCAGAGTCAGTTTATTGAGGTATCATTTGTGATTATGGTTTATGCTGACAGTTTAAAATTGAAAGGTGCAGTTGATTGAAATGGGATAATTTGATTTATAAACGCAGACTGCAGAAAAGAAACAGCTTATCTCAAACTGCACTGTATTCTACCTTAATTAGGAGAATATGTAAATCAAATGTGGGGAAAATGGCTTCCAGATTACCATAAAAAGTGAAATGAGTAGTTTATAAGATTAGTCTTTAAAACAAGAAACTGACAATTTGATAGTATTGTTCATAATCTGATACATATGTTTCCATACATCTCATGTAAATTTTCTGAAATTAAAACTCAGGAAGGTTTGTTTGTTTTCATCTGCTTGAGCAGCAAGAAAAAAAAAAAGGCTAAATTAAGGGCACTGTACATGACATGAGCAGGAATTACTTCTTTACAGTTTAATATTGATCTTCCAGGTAAATATTAATCCTCATGGCAGAACTCAGCCTGGCAGATTATTTCTCAGCAAGTAGCAAAAAAATCTTGCACAGAAAAGAAATATTAGATCCTCCCAAACACTAGCAAATGACATTGCTTATGGGATGATTGCCTGCTTCACTGACACAAGATTCTTTGAAAGGAGAGAACACGAGCAGTCTGAGCTAACAAATCAGGCTGCACACGGAGAATATGCAAAAGATTTATAACCTCTGAAATGGGAAGTAGAAGAAGGACATATTTTATATATACTAACATGTGAATTACACTCAGTCCTTGCCAGAACTGTTGAAATAGCTTTAACCTCCATCAACGTATCTGTGACCGGGACATCTACGACATTAACAGAAATAAACCTGATGCTGGGTAGAAACAGATTATGTTCTAGAAGAAACATTAAGTTAGACTATATCATACTTTCAATTTCTTTCAATTTCACTATAGCCCATATAGAGGAACACTATTAAACTGGGCTTAATCCCTTAAAGTCTCATAGGAGTCAGAACTGCACTCTGCTTGATCCAAATTCTTTGACTGTTGAAGGCTTTTTCATAGCAGACATTTTTTTATTTCTGTTCAAACAACATCACAAATGCAAAAAGGGAACTCAAGACAGACATCCTCGTTCTATGAAGAAAATTCTTCACTGAATTTGTAAAGAAAAAGAAAGCAACATTAAATAGTCTTGTTCCACAGGACAGGGCAGGGCATGTTTTTTGTTGGAAACCATTCCTTTCCTTTCCCGTTGTCTGAATTTACTCCTGCATCTTTTCAGCCAAGGTATATTTAATTTTTGCCTGATATTCTATAGGAAAAGTGTCTTTAAAAAGTGAAAAACTAATTAAGCCTACTGTTGATTGCTAAACATAAAATTTAACAGTATCTTCCATTTGAAGTTTTTAATTTCCAGGGTTTTCTTCAGAGTTTGTTTGACAGACTCCATACTTAGTGAGCATCTCTGAAAGCTTCTGAAGAACAAGAGAGAAGATGACCAGCTTGTAAATGTAAGATGAAAACAGAATTCTGATGTGCATTCAGAAAAAAAAAAAGAAAGAAAAAAAAAGAGACAAAACCCCAACAAACTGTGCCTCAGAGTTTATAGACTAAACAAACTCAGCCAATGTAACCTATTGAATGAAAAATTCCTATATGCACAAGAGAGAAAACTGTCTCATTGGCCTTGACAGAGTTTCTCTGACCTTTACCCATAGAAGACAAATCTCTACAGTGCAAGCATGAGAGGACAGAGTTATGATTCAGGTCTGGGTGTGGTGATCTGCAAAGTAACCCTCTAAACTACTTTTTGAGGGAGCTCTTACCACCCTGATGCAGCCGCTATTAAGCCCTCAAGCTGCATCTGGAGCTGAGTAAGTCTGTGCCTACAGCCCAGGAAGGAGAGCTATTCCCTTTCATCAGTCAGGTATAGTAGGTACAGAGTATTAAATAATAAAACAGATTTCCCAACATAAAAAGATCTATGATGTGAAATTAAGTCTTTGAGGAGGATAAAGAAATGGCAGTGACCCAAAATTGTCATGGTCAGGCATGACTGTTTCAAACCATGCTGCCTGGAAAGCAGGAGTCTGGCCCTTTCTCCAGTGAGCTGAATCACCTTTACCGGTTTGGTTCACTTCGCCTCGACTCTGCTAGAAGTGAGGAACAGCCAAGCTAAGGTTCACAAGAAAAATTGAATAAATGCAAAAAAAACATTGATTCTGGAAATATTCAGCTCTTCCTATAAGAGTTCATGCTGAAAATCATACTTTATGCTGGTATTAATAATAGTTTCGTGACCTCCTTTGAAGCAGTGTTTGTAATTTGGTTATGATGTTTTGGGGCCAGAGACAACTGGAATTATATTGTCAAAGAAAGGATAAAACATAACTATTCCATAGCATTTCTAAGTTGTCTTCAGCAGATTTTTTTTTCATTTAATGTAATTTCTTGTTCAAAGCAATAGCAAGCATGAATACACTGCATGGGTGCACACATCTCATTGACAAAGGAAATAGCTTGCTTCTGAAGACTGAAGACTTGCTCCTGAAGAAATTCCCAACCACAGAGAAGGTAAAACAATAAAACCATATTTTAAATAAACTGACAAGCAATGACCATAGCTACTAACTAATTACTGTAAGCAGATGATTGCCATGAGATCAAGGAAGCATTCCTATTACCCTAGCTCGTCCTAGGAGAAATAACAATCTCAGAAGTAATACAGGGTATGATAGAATAAATATCATGCTGCCTGACTACCGTTATTATCAAGAAATGCAAGGTCTACAGCATTCCCCAACAGCCAAAGGTTATTAGAAGCCTGTGAAATTACAAAAATCTTCTGGAATTCACACCTTCTCTCTCTGCCTTAGAAAAGCATACCACGACTTCCAGGGCAAGAGTTAAGGCAGCTCTTCCTCCCCCAGGGACACTGGGAGGGAAGCTGAAGTGGTGTCAGAGTGAACAGGGCAGCAGAAACTTAATTTTTCACATCCTGGGACTTCATGATGCCAATATATGTCTTATAAATATACATTTCAAAAAAGCACGTGGGTCTGCTTTAAAACACGGTAGGAGTGGGACCAAAGCCAGTCAGCAGCAATGCCTGAATGAAGCAAGCATGTGACATATGGAGCCCTGAGAAGCAGGTATTCAGAGCTGAGACATACGGCAGAAAGTTGTGCTCTTGGCTTAGGAAAGATGAGGAGGGAGTGCAGCTTGCTTGCATTTCTTTGTGCTCATAATTTTCAAAATCTATGGTTTTGCACAGAGAGCAGTCCATGGCTGTTACGAGTGGATGTATCTGTCATCATGACTGCTGAGTGAAGTCAAATGTGCCATTCTCCATTATGTTGTCATCTTCGGGTAGGTTCAGGTCAATTAACACAACTACATTCCACAGTCTTGTGTAGGAAGACAAAATGATATTCTGAGACCACCAAACTGCGGTAAAAAAGAAGAATAAGGGATCTTAATTTTCAAATACTTTTAGCAACCATGAGTCATTAGTTTTGCCCAATGATGACATTAAAAAACAAATTTAAAAACTCACGTGCTTAAGAAGGTGCATGAATTGGCAGTCATAGATCATACCCAGCCCCAAGGTTGTGGCTACCTTGCTACTCCTACAGGGAAATAGTGATGTACTGACAGAGGGAGAATGGATTCAAGCATCTGGGGAAGTTCAACAACATTGCTATGGAGTGCAGTTTTACAGTAGTTGCAGACTTCTCCTGCAGTAATCATCTGTCCCATTTTAGAAAAACCTACACTATTACCTCTGATTCAGGTAAGCTGGGGGTATATCTTCCACTCCCAAGGCTTTTTAACATATTTCACATTATCAGCAAGTTCAGTTTAAATCTTTGATATTATTCTTACTACAACAAGAACAGTACAAAAACAGAAATAAGCATTGAAATGGATGCATGAGACAAGAAGATAGATGCTATTCTGCCATCATATTGATTTCTCTGCAGTGAGATCTTTGATGATATGTGTGTATAACCTATAGTGAAGAATTTTTTTAGTGCAAGATTACCTAGTGCAAGGTATGTTTCAGTCTGTACAAGTCCTGCTGTCATTGAATGATGCCATTATTGCAGTATAAATCATTTACTTTTGAAATATTTCAGATTCCTGGCTAGTTAACATTTTGGAAAAACACCTGCCAATATTTTCTAGTTTTGCTAGCAATTTTCCTTTATTTTAGTAATTTATGACACAATTAGAGTTTTAAGGCTTCTACCTTTTCTTCTCCAGCTGGTTCAGCTGTAAGAATCTAGCTCTGCTATATTTCACAGATAAAGTGGTACACATTTCATTCTAAAAACTTACAAAACCTCCCCAGGAGTTTCCAGTGGAACATGCTCTGAAAATAAAAACTCACAGTGGTATTAAGACTATGCTTCACAGATTAAAAATCAGTTTAGGTAACAAGGTAAAGGGAAACTGCAATTATAATACTCTTTTTTTTTTTCAATCCTGGCTTAAATTAAAAAGAAAAACAGATTCATGCCTGTCTAACAAACGCGAATTTGTAGGAAGAGAACTATGAGAAAGTGACTTTGTTTCAAAAGAAAGAGAAAATAAATATCTAGTAAGTTCCAAAATATTTATGTCATATTAAGAATACAAAAGCTCATCACTGCCTGCAGAATCCTTATGTCATGGTTTCACACCATCCAAAAACTAGGCACCATGCAGCTTCTTGATCACTCCTTTCTGCCCCTTGTGGAATACAGAGGAGAAAAAAAAAGTATAAAAAGAAAAAAGTATAACTTATGAGTTAAGATAATAACAGTTTAATAACCAAAATAAAATACGATGATGATGATGATTGCAAAAAAAAGGAAAAAAACAAAAGAGAGAAACAAAACCCAAGAGAAGACAAGTGATGCACAATGCAAGGGCTTACCACCCGCTGACTGATGCCCAGCCAGCCCCCGAGCAGCAATTGCCCCCTGCTCCCCAGCCACCTCCCACAGCTGACGTACTGAGTATGACACCCTATGGTAGGGAATACTCCTTTGGCTAGTTCGGGTCAGCTGTCCTGGTTATGTTCCCTCCCATCTTCCTGTTCACCTCCTCACTGGCAGAGCACAGGAAACTGAAAAAAAATCCCTAGGATAAGCACTACTTAGCAACAACTAAAACATCTCTGTGTTATCAACATTGTTCTCATACTAAATCCAAACCACAGTACTGTACCGTGAAAAAGAAAATTAACTCTATCCCAGACCTTAAAAACTTCTGTTACGGGTTGAGGGTCCGAGGTATC
>NW_010428385.1:8140-20096 GCF_000710305.1 Buceros rhinoceros silvestris | reverse complement strand
GGGAGCTTATAAGAAGGATGGGGACAGTCTTGTTAGCAAGGCCTGTTGCAGCAGATAAGAGGTGATGGATTTAAACTAAAAGAGGTGAGATTTGTCCTAGATATAATTTTTTACAATGAGAGTGATGAAACATTGGCACAAGTTACCCAGAGAGGTGGTAGATGGGGGCATATCTGGCAACGTTGCAGGTCAAGGTTGGATGGGGCTCTGGGCAACCTGATCTAGTTGAAGATGTCTCTGCCCACTGCAGGAGTATTTGGACAAGATGACCTTTGAAGGTCCCTTCCAACCCAAACCATTCTATGATTTTATGTATGGTCATATTGTGCAGCGGGGCTGATTCCAAGTTGGGAGCAGCTTGTGTTTCTCCATGAAAATATGACTATATCTGTTCCTTATCTGACATGTTCATAAGAGTTTTTGAGGTACTGACATTTCACACTGCATGAAGAATAGTTCAGACGTCCTCCCTGAAGACCCTTTAATGGGTCCAGTGACCCATTAATTTGCTGTGTAGATTGTGACTGCAGAGTGAAGAACTCTTTGAACTGTGTTGTGCTGAATGTTGAATGCTGCAAGCGGAAAGCAGCTGTGGGCCCAAAACCCTTACCAGTTTGTAACAGTGAGGTTAGCAAGTTTCTGGAAAGGTTGATGATTTCCTGGAAAAATTAAAACTGGGCTCAGTGAGTCCATCCTCTTTTAGTCCAGTACTCCTATTGACTTAATAACCTGACCTGGAGACCTGAGAACTGCAAACTTTCTTAAAGCTTCTTCCTTAAATGCCACTGTTGCTTTTGTAGAGATTTAAAGTAGAATCTTAGCACTAATGAGGAGAGGAATTCAAACCAGTAACTGGATTTTATTATCAAACATAATACACCCACCCACCATGCAAGAACATAATGAAGGAGCTAAAAGTTTGAGTATGCCCTTAGACTGGTGTTTATGCAGCAGGATTTATCTTCTGTAAAACACCTCTATATTAAGAGTGAAGCAATGAGAATTTCTCTTGGAAGTGCCAAACCACAAGGTGTTACAAGGCTGACATTCACCACTGTTTTGACAGGTGTGTCAGTTTTGCTTACCTGTGATGCTACATCAAGTTAAAACGATAAACTAGAAAAGTCCTGTAAGAAAAGTTTTTGCAACAGTGGCATCATAGTTCATGCCGTAGTAGTCTAAGGACCAGGGGAGAGAATTACTTGCATTCAGTAGATACAGCTGAGAAAGGATCAGACAAGCTTTCTGGTAGAGAAGAGCAGAAGGAGTCCACAGTACACTCCTTGCTTGTTGTGTCCTTGCTTAAAATGTAAAAGTAATTCTGGTTGTCCTGCATTTTTTAACTGAAACAGGCATTTCTGGGTCTGAAAGCCTCTATTTGAAGTAAAAGTCTTGTCTGCTACTATGCAGTTAGTATCACACCTATTTTTCTGTTCACAATTTGAACATTAGAAGAAGAGGGGAATTGGGTTATAGTTAATTTTACAAAATGTAAATGTTAATCCTTTTAATACCTGTCTGAGCTCACAACAGGTTTCAGTTTAACCTAGTACTGTATGTAGTACTCTCCAAGACTGCTGAAGTGTTTTAATAACAAGGATGGAGTATGATCTTTTCAGACAGGATTGACCCTGAGCAGAGTGACCATGGCAGGGTTATGGTTTGCAAACAGGTCACTTGGTAGGATAGCATTTGTGTGTGTTAGAATTCCTGGCACCCCTACCCCCAGTCCGAAGTAGTCTTTGGTAACTCTTAGAAGCAAAACTGAATAGGACCAGTTTTTATAAGATAATTTTCGGCTTGGACAGTGCTGTTCTGTTTGTACTGATGGGGAAGAGGACAGCCCAGTAGGTAAATTCAAAGTAATTCCCTGAATTTAAGTATTTTGTCCTTTAATTTTACTGTTATTAGCAAATGGAGGCCTGATTGCTTCCTTCCCCAGTCCTGCTATGGGAGGGGATTGTGATAATTCATCTTGGAGGAGATGCATTGTGTTCCCCTGTTCCAAAGCACTTGGTTCCCGAAAATCATTCCATGTGGTAGAGTATGCACCTACACACAAGCGGGAGTTGTACAGAAATCAGTTGAAGCTCAAACCCAAGGTGAATAACTGTTCTCTGTTAATCACAGATTGATGTACTTGTGTGCTATGTTGGAAAGAAGCACTAGAATGGGAGGGAAGATGCTGGGCCTTGGAACCAGATGAAGTTTTGCATTTTCTCTCATAAACTAAGTTTACTCCATGATGCCATTTTTCTTTTTGCTTCTCAGAGCTTACCATCTTCAGAAAATTACCTTAGGTAACACCTCACAGGTCTCTTCAATCTAAAATATTGCTATTCCTTTGGAAAGTGGTACAGTTTTCAGAGCTGAGAAGCGAGGCGGTGAAAAAGAGGGAACTATCAAGCAGTTAGATGAAGGACTATGGTACATGCAGGAGACAAAGGTGAACTCATAAAGTAAATCAAATTTGTCTTCTACTCTTCCTCTGTCCAAAAAAACCTGATGAGTTATGTCCATATTTTTTCCAACAAGTTGAGCTGGCATCTCCCACTTCTACTGTTTTCTGCTCTGCTTGCAGGTTGAACATGCTAGTTTAATAATTATGACCTTGCCTATTCCAGTTTAATGGCACTGAGACTTTAAGAGCAGTGCAATTTCCTAGCAGGTCAGAGAAAAAAACTTCCTGAGGTTAAGGATAAGATGTCAAGTTTGTGCTACCCATTTTTCTGGCATCTTGAAGTCCAGATATTTCATTTCCAGTGTGACTGTTAGATCCAGAGGACTCTGTTATTCAGTGGAAATTGTGACAAAAATGTTTCATTGATTGGATTCAAGATGAGTTAAACAGAGGGACCAGAGCCTTCTTCAAGAACCTGTTAGTTTTATGAACAGATGGCAACTCTGAATGGAACTCCAAACCGCTGTGTGACTTTGGACAAATGACTTGCTGTCATGTTTCTTGCTTTCATCTGCTGTTCTTAAAGCATTTGAGGAGACAAATATTTTTACACAAGAGACAGTGGGATTAGTTTTGATAAGAATTCTGTGGCTGTGTCTTACAGAAGAGAGAGGCAAATTGAAAACCAGGTTTTTCACTATTACAATAAAGTAGCTTTTATATCTGCTCCCTTTTTGGTTAATCATACTGATAAAAACACCAAATATGACTTGATTACATTAATGGCCTTTAAACAATTTTAAAGAACGAAAGTTTCTCTTGGGTTGTACAGCTCATTATTTTTACAGGTGTAGGCTTCTTGCCTCCTAGCTTTTTGTAGTACTTTGTGCTAGCAATTTACTGGTTTCTGCAGTGTCACCTGCAGTGGCTGCTTGCAGGGGCACTGTCCTTCCATTGGCTATGTAGAGGGTGGAAGAGTCCTAAAATGTAATGCATGTAGAAAACTGATGGCATTCTACTGTAATCTCTGAACAACACTGACATGACTTTTAAGAAACCTTGTCTCGCAAAAGAAATGCTTAGGCCGAAAAGCATCTTCTCATTGGTGATGGAAAAAACTCTTAGAATGATCTGCTAAAAAAATGGCTGATCTCTGTATTGCACAGCGCAGGAGATGCATGATTTAACTCCCTTAGTGACATGAGAGTGGAAGAATTAGAAAAAAAAAATTTGCAAAATCTTTGAGAATTTTGCATTCCTTCTACATATTTAGGCACCTTTTCTCTTTTATGAGGAATTTGGAGGAAACAGAACTTTGTTTCTGCTTTTTGCTTTAGACTATCTCAAGTCCTGCTGTGTGCTGCTTTACAAATTACAATCACGCAAATGCCAGTGCCAGGTCACCTTGGTAGGCAGAGTTGTAAATAATGTTATTAATGATCCATTTCTTCCTAGTAAATTTGGAGCATCAGCAGGGAGAAGCCTGTGTAACCCAGCCCTCCCATATAGGTTTGCTGCAGAGCTAGTGTCCAAAATTCTCAAGGCTGGCTGCTTTCCATTGAGACAAGCTGCAGGATCCACATGGGATGATGGATGAGGACCTGCTATGATGACCTCATTAACTGATACCCTCTTTTCCAGGTACTGTCTTCTGCATCACACTGTAAGCCACTGTGGTAACAAAACAGAATTTACCATATAGATAAAGGCCTGGATGGGAGGTGTGCCAGTCATCACTGATATAGCTGCTGTTTTCCAAAGTCTGGCATAACACTGTTCTCATCCAGGAACTAGTTAAGATTAAAAGCTGGTCATAGCTTGAGGCCTTATAAGTGAAAGTAAGGTAGGTATAATTTGTGATGTAGTAGAAGGCTTCACTCTATAATAAGGAGTGCATATGGTTTGTTAGATAAAGGATTTACCCTTGAGAGTCTGAATTCAACTGGTTACAGCCTTTTGATGTAAAGCCTAGTGGCTCATGGCAACCTGCTCAACACAATGAAAATAAAATCAGGTGACAGGAAGGAGAGTGTATTTGTAAGGGCATGGGGTGGAGGCTGTGTAAGACCATTTGAATTTAGCAGTTATTTGCTTTGAATAGGTAAGATCAAGAACAGCTGCCAAGGAACTAATAAGGAGGAGCAAGAAATATTAGTTTGTGGTGGTATTCTTCAAGGCCGAATTGTTCTAATACATTTCTAGCAGTGATCTTAAAAATTGTTACTGAGATCTCACCAGCATGTTCATACTCAATGGAGTTTCAGTTGTTACAGACATTTTCAAGTAAAGTGCTTTAATGAAGACCATGAGGGCTTTCTTTTTGCCATGGTAGTGGCTAACCTGCTTGCATCTCTGAACTCTTTATTCTATTTTATACCTGCATATATTGAGGCAATGGAATTGCCTTGTCTTGAATAAGTCTGGAAAGAGTAATTTTGAAGCTTCCATGGAGTATGTCTGAGGACACCAGTGGCTGCATTAAAGCTATAAGGCCACTCAATGGAATTAGAAAGAAAGTGTCAGGGTATGATGGGCTTTTTTGATTGTCCTGTAGATTTGAAGTCATGTGCATCTAAGGATCTCAGGTCTCACAATCTGTTGCAGCAGAGGCACGTCTACACTGCTGCATTAAAATTCAGTAGAAAAGTATTATACTGCCCTAATAAAATGTTTCCATAATAATTATTCATACATAATTATTCATATTATTACATAATAATATAAAAATGTCTTGCCCCAGATAATCACACACGTTTTCCTTTGGTGTATTAACAAAAACTTGTTTTACATATAAGCACTACTGTGCTTCTGCGAAGACAGTAGAAGAAAAATGGGTAGAGGAGCATGACCATAATCTGGTGGTGTGCTAGTGATGAGAGTATGAAAGGATGTTAAGAATGGGATCTGTAGCTTCCAGCTTACACTGTAAGACTTGGATATCTGGGCTCGTTAGCTTAGACTACTTTATTGTCAGAAGGGACAATAGGAGATGACAATATTGTCAGAGGAGACAAATGCAGATGAGCATTTTTAAGTTTGATGCATCCGATGTATTTTGCATGTCTAGGATGAGATGCATAATGCTGTAGAAATGCTCTTCATTAACTATAATGGGAGTCTTGATGAGAACTAAATGTGTCAAAATGTACAACAGAAATTTGAACAGATGATTCCCTTCCCAGAGGTTCTATCTGTAAACCCTCTGTATATGACCACTACCCTATGCCCCATCCCAGAAATAAATTCCCTAGGTTTAGGTGCTTAGTTGTGACAATAACCTGTACAGCTTACCCGAAAGCTTAAACTTTTGTCATGTACTCAGCAACATCAGTGACAGCTGCACTTGCTCAACTGCACTATCTGTGCCAGAGCCACCAGTGTTCTGCGTTGTAGGAGCAGTGATTAGCGGGGGCATACTGCTGGACCAGTTTGCTCCGAAGGCCCAGAAGGCCTCCCCAGTTTCATGCTCTGAGGAGCGTGGTGTAGCCGCGCTTTGAGGATTGGGCTGCACTGGTAGCTACAAAGTGAACAACACATCTCTATGTCTTGGCTGTGCTGTGATGAAGCATCAGTGCTGGCTAGGTCAGGTGGCTTAGGTGATCAGGCTGGGCTCAGTATGATATTGTCTCCCTGGCTGAAATTGTGTTGTCCCTCTGAATCATACAGTCAGAATTTGTTCAGTCCTAGTCCCTTTTGGAATGTAGACCAGTTTAGCCAATGTCAGTCCAGAGGCCTAGTTGCCTTACTCTCCCTTCCTCAGGTTTCCCACCCAATAAACCACTGATAGGTAACTGAGAGTTGCTGGAGTTGCTTGGTAGGATCTTTGTTCATGCACTTACTTAATATAATATGTGTGACTGTTTATAATGCCATATCATCTGACAGTTGGTCCAGAAAGGTGGAGCTGCTGACTTATTGTTTGTAATTACTAGATTTCTAAGGCAGGGCCATTAGTTACTTTTAATCTGGGCTTGTGCTGAGCAATGGAATTGCTGTAAATTAAGCTGATAGATACTACATTATTGTGGTGTACATATTGCCCTGTCACTTGTAAATTGTGGGGTTTAATTATGTCCTGATCAATGTGTTTATATATTGCTGCAGTAACACTACCAGGCATTAGTATTAAATTCATCACAATCTGTACTGTTTTTAATGATCAAAGCTAAGCTTCTCTTTAGACACGTCCATCACATTTTCTTTGTTAAATTTAAGGAAGGAGTATACAGTGGTCCAGTTTATTTCATCTGGTGTGAAAACTGTTTTTCAAACATATTTAGAACTCTTAAATTCCAAGATTTATTTTGAAGAGTGCTCGATGGAAGACATGCCAAAAAAATCAGATCCACTAGAACTGTGTTTTTTACCATGATTTTTCATGTTGAAAAGCCAAATCTTTGTTGGCCCTCCAGACCACTCTCTTGACGCTTATATTAGGCAAAAGAGAGACAATATTACCATTAATGGGTCAGGTTAGTACACTATTATAGGAAAGGAGCAATTGCAAATGCATTTCCTGAAATGTTAAATCCTCATGAAGAATGGTCTCTTAAAGCTTCATAGTTAGGACTTCCTTAAAATCCTGTTCCATCTTGTGGATGACAGGTGTGGTATTTCCAGAGGTGGTTTCTTCCTTTAACAATAATAGTTAAAAGGGACTGTTTACTACTTACCTTCCACAGGGTCATCATCATAGTTTTCCTCTGGAACTAATGTATTGCACTAATAGCAGACACTTGTTTTAGATCTGTAAACATGAGTGAATGTGTATGGGTACAATAGCAGAGAATGACCCACACTCAGTCTGCAAAAACTGGCATGGAAACTGGATTTGAAATTTAAACTCAAGTGGGAGCATGTTTACCCACAAAAAGATTACCGATTTAGTTTAAGAATGTCTTAATTTGCTCATGGCGTCTTATTTAGTCTTTACGGGATAGTACTGTGCTGTTCTGTGCTCCTTTTTCCCTCCATTTCGGGGAAGTAAAGTCTTAGTTTTTATTCTCCTCTTAGAGTAACTATAGCTTAAATGAGAATTTGTCTTTATACTGAAAGTTTATTCCTGAAGGTCTTCCTGTGTACATGCTAGTGTTTCAACTCAAAGCAGACAGTAGGATAATAGTAGCGGTTGTTCTAGTTTTCAGGGATGCTGAGGCCTGAAACAATGAGTTGATTCCTTGTATTCCCCATAGATGTCCCCTTTCCTCAGTCCATTTCATCATAATTTCACGAAAGAAAAGAGAAGCGTTCGAGTTGCTGCCTGCGCTCCTGGAATTTGTTCCAGCAAAGTCTCATCTTTTTAAAGCTCATGCAGTGCACCGTCTGCACCCTAGACAGATATTATTTGTCTGATAATGTCTTAGAAACAAAAATATTCTGAAGTCTTAAGCAGACAAGAATCGTAACATGTAACATGTTTCCTGCATTTTTTCAGTGTGCTGTTCTGTAACATCTGCCTGATACTGGAATAAACCATGCAATTAATCTAACATCCCTAATGACAAAAGGATGTGACCGATCTGAAGTGAGCATATAAGGTTACCCCTTACCCTTTGGGAATCGCATGTTGAAATCTCTTCTGTGCAAGGCACAGTTCAAGTACGGAGTGTGGAGTTCCACAGCCTGGCTACAGTATCTCTGCCACGCAGATGAAATATGAGTCAGTATATCCAAAGACCACTGTCAACAAGCAAAAGTTTTGTGTCTCCAGCCTACCACAGATACCAACTGTTCTATGAAGTTTTGCAGGGTATTATGTCATTTGTGGCTTAAGAGGTGTTGGATAGGTACCTGTGTATTAGAAATTGTTCTGTCTCCATGGGCTGTCTCTGGAAAAACTAGAGGTTACCTCACATGTACAAGCGGTGAAAGAAATCTATAGAATGTGGAGGGAACCTGTTAACATCTCTGTAGGCCAGAATAGCTACTCCTTACACATGTGTAACTCTCTGTAGATGTAGTCTGCTTCACTAAATGACACTGGACAGTGAATTAGTACTGTTTGCGTGGGGCTTACACTATTTCAGAAGCGCCCTTACATTTTTATTATATTCTCAAGACTTAGCAGTATGTTTACAATAAAGTAAATCTTTAAGGCCTAACGTTAGGCCTTCGAGAGAGGCCTGGGTGAGCTTCTGAAAGTTACCTGTTCTCTTGTTTTGAAACACATTGGCATGACCGTTCTACTGCTCTGAGTTTAATTTCTCTCCTGTTCAATCCAGTGATCGAAATATATATTTGCATCTAAATGTATGATTGCATTGCAAGTTAGCTCTTTAATTTTTCTTGTTCAAAAAATTTCAGTTTTGCTTTTGTTTTGCTAGTTTGGGGGGTTTGTGTTTCCTTTTAGTGAGTAGTGGAAAATATAGTACCAGTTTTCGTATATGTTTTAAAATAAAGACATTGGAGCTGAAAGAAACAGAAGAGTGATGATGCTTAGCAGAATTTGAAAAAACCTAATTTCTTGGCAGTAGTAGATTATTCCACTGTAATTTTAACTGGTGTAGTCAGTACTTAAGTTTTCTCCTGTATTTGTCACGTTCTCCATAATGATCATGTTCTCTAAATTGATACATTACTTAGAGAACACTTTTTGTGCCAGCTTAAGCAGGTGTTTTAAAGAGTGAGTCACTGAACAGTGGATTTTATCTCGAATTCCCAGGTGTGCCACATCAGTCTGGCTCTGACCTAAATGGGGCTAATCTCCAAGCAGGTGGAATTACTGGGTGATAGACTCCGGTCTTACAAGCTGTATAACTTGTGGTATGTTGTCCTGTTCTTAAAACAGGAAGTGCGCAAGAAGAATAAATACTTCTCTAATTTCATGTACTCCCACACACATGCAATAATTTAATAATTGAACCTGTCTGCACATGATAATATAAAAAGCAGCAAACATAGGTGGTTTACACTATCTTTATGTATTTGCCTGATTGTTTTCTGTAGTTGAACCTGGGATTAGGAGCTCGACAGAGACAAAATGGGATGTAGCCAGCAGCCTTTGCTTTGGTGCCTGCTGTGAGACTTTTAAATTGCTGTTTAGCTGGCACTTAAACCAAAGCCTGTTGCAGTTTCTGGACGTGACTAACACTAACTAGAAGAGCGAAGAGGGGACAAAGGAAAAAAGTGCAAGGAAAATGGAGAGGATATTTTGGAACAAAGAGAGGATAGAAGGGATAGAAACTCCTTATAGAGAAAAAACAATAGGAGAAAGCATTTCTAAATTTTTGTCTGATCTTACAGCATTGCTGAATGCGTTTTTTTCAGCGTTTGAAGCAGTACGAGGAGAAGCTGTTTGTAATCGTGGTACATGAAGACATACCTCCAGTGACTTGCACCTTGGTACTCCCTAGAAATTATCGGCAGTTCCTAAAGAAGTATAGTCTAAGTTTCAAGCCTTGCTGGAGCTAGAGTAGTGGTCTGCAAGACAGTGACTCCCTCAGAAATCTGCTTGCTTAGAAACTTGGCTTGCCATCCTGGGTTCTCACTCATTTTTCTAAAGAAACTTGGACTTCTGTTCCTGCCGTGATGGCACAGGGATTCAGTCTTCTTAGTTAGTTACCTGGTTGGCATGCTTTTCGGAGAGCAGGTGGATTATTATTTGGGAGTACTTTTGGGATCTGTTGTTATTACTGCCTCAAAAATTATAATGGCATTTGCCTCTCTAATAGCAGTTACTGTGTGTGATACACCTGGGTTTACTCAAATAATCTGCAACTGTATCAAAACCATAATGTGTGGAATGTAGGAGTGGCAAAAGATGTAACTGAAATGGGATAAAGAATAGCAAGGTAGCAATGCAATCTCCCAACGATTTATTTATGTAGCAACCAGAATGAAGACAGCATCCTGAAGGGCAGTAAGTCTAAGGCTGTTATGGCTTAATGCCAATTAACAAGTGTTAAAATCTATGTGAACATAACCAGCATTCTCAGTGTTTTTAAGATTCTGTAAAATTCTAATGGATAATTTAAAATGAATAAAGCAATATAGTGGAAGTGCTAAATATATAATGAAAACAAAAACTCAGTGCCATTAACCTCTGGTCGCTGCAGGACGTTTGCTTCTGGTAGGAGGTCGGGGAGGAAAAGAGATACGGAACCTGGATATGGAGATACTCAACAATATAACTGTTGTTTCTATTAAGATGTGAACTGGGGTGTGGTGTCTAGGCCATGGTCTGGATGAATGGGTGAAAAGCATGTTGCTGATCCATTGGAAGACTGTACAAAAGTGAGGAGAGAGCTGGGGTAGGGTAGAAACCTCAGGTGCTGATCACCTTCTAAGACCAAGCCATAAGTGATGCTTTGGGAGGATATTCTTTGGAGGTGTTCTTTCTTCAGTTAAATACAATTAATGTGAATGTACAAATTATGATTTATGTAAGTTCTCCAAATTATCTACAAAAATTTTATCTTGCACCCCTCCTGGGAATATTTTTAAGTCAGTTTTCCAGTAGTAGAATATTAGAGGATAATGAAGTGCCATGTATTCAGATTCTCATACTGGGAGTGAGCTGTTAAAAAAAAAAAAGATGGAAGGCTGAGAATCTGAGTGCAGGTAATGCAGATAGCGCAGGGCTGTTCACCCCAGTGATTTCTCCACACATTTTGGTGGCTTTCCTGCCTTTGATCACACCAAGGCCATTTTCTTTAGTCAGTGATCTTTTGGAATTTTTTTTTTTACTATATACTCTGAACGAATCTCTGCTTCTGACGTCTGAAGGGTTGTGTGAATGTATGAGTCTTAAGAAATCTTATTTTGATGGTCTATACACATGTGTTTAGTGATATACTGGAGGTGCTGTGAATTCCTTCACTGCTGTAATCGCGTGTTGGTTTGGATGTGTCTTTGATAAGAGAGCATTTCCTGCAGCGTCTGCTTTCTTAGCAAAAAGTGCCAGGACTTAGGTGCCTTTTAACAGTTCCCTCTAAAGCTCTTCAGTCCAGCTCTACTTTAGGAGATCTGAGGCTATAAGATGAGGTACGGTGGGAAGTGGCCTTAATGTTTCGAGCGTTTGTTAAGAAACATCACCACAGAACCTCCCTACTGACATTTTAGTTATACCTTTAGTTATACAGGAAATAAAGTTTGTAATGGTATTGCTCTGGTCAGGGCCTAAGACAGATGGAGGCCTTCCCTTTGAGTCACACATTCTGTGTGTACAAGTAGAAACTGGAAGCTATCAGGTTTTCTTTTTTCTTGGTCAGAAATTGTTGGGGAGTTACGAAATTATAGTGTGGGAAACAAGCTGCATAAACTAGTTCTGTAGGAGGAAGCTTAGCCACCTTGACGGTTCCCACCTTCAAACTGTGCCAGCTTTACAGTCAATTTTTTATTAAAATCAGCATTTGGCTTTTAGTTAGAGCAAAACTGAGCAGTGCCAGGCCATGGGGAACCACTGTAGTTGAAAGCACAGTCCTTCTAAATGGCGCCTTCTGGAGATTGCCAACTGTGCTTTCCCTGTTTGCTGGCATCTGTGGCCACACAGACCACAAGGAGCACTCAATTATTTTGCTTTAGAGTAAAGGGATTGCTATAACAGTTGGGAAAGAG
>NW_010428385.1:0-8063 GCF_000710305.1 Buceros rhinoceros silvestris | reverse complement strand
AAAGAGTCTTTCTTAACCCTCCCTGATGGTCATTTTTGCATGTTGTATGAATAATGATTTTTGTTCCCTTCATTCTGTAGTGTTGGATATATACTGGCCACAGCTGTGGGCAATTTGGTTTGGAAAGCCAAATCCTTAACTTGCAGTGAAGGAAGTTTTCGTTTTTTTATATCTGTTAAGAGGTTGGTCCTATAGCTCTTTTTGTACATGATTAGATGCAGAGTACTGCATAGTGCAGGATGGTTTAGGAGAACACAAAAGCCTGATCTCAGAGCTAGCGGTGGATAAGTGTTGCTCAAAGCACAAACCGTAAAGAGTAATCAGATACTGTATTTCTGCCGACAAAGTGCTTACTGCAGGGACTAATTAAAAAACCACCCAAACCCTCCGTCCAGATCAGTTTGTGAAGAGAAGTTTTGTTTGCCGTGTTAAATGCCTTCTGAAGCACGGTGTGGGTTAAGCAGTATGTAGAAAAAGACTTTCAGAGTAGTTTAGTTTACTGGAAGAGTAAAGCAGAATCACAAGCTGGGATTTGGCATGTAGGAGGGAGAAGGCAGTTCTACAGTTGTTCTCTACAGCATGTTGCTAGTGCATTGCTTCTCTAGCGCTGGTGCATTATGGTCTCTGCAGAGCTATCCAGTCAATATGGTCCTGGCTACTTACTATTTGCTAAACTGCATTAAAGGACAGCACATTTTTTCTGTACTCTACTCTCCCCAGGTGAACAATCCTTGTTACAGCAACAGTTGTATCATAAATTGAGGAGGAGGCTGGCTGTCCTCAGAGGCAGTAGTTACTGGTCCTCAGTGTTATTTCCAGTATTATGTGTTCGATATATCATGTCTTGTGACTACTTTTACTTGCTTTTGTTATATTGCAGGTATCACAGATGGCAGAGAGAACACTGTTTTTTTTCTCCAAGTGAGTTCTGCAAGACTGCTGGTTTAGAGCTCTGGAGTGTGGATGGTTACCTCACCCCAGGTATGCTGTTTCTAGCCTGGTTTGGCGGGGGTGGGGGGGCAGGGCAGGGCAGGGTGTGCATGTATTTAGCAGGCTCTCTGTTTTTCCCCCTGTTAATAGTAGGTTGTTTTGACCAAATTATAAGGTTGAACATGATAAAGTTGCAGGGAGGTGATCAGAGTGGTTCTCTTCTTCAGCCATCAAGTCAGTTTTGTCCTGCAAGACCAATTTGAAAGCACAGATTACACAATAAGACAGTTAGGACCCCACCACTAATTGCAGAGGCTATGACTTGTGTCTGCATGCTGCTGAAGCACGGTGTAGCTTGACAAGTTGCAGGCTACCAGTCAGTACACCAGACCCTTGTCCTACAGAATCATCACCTCTCTCAGATCTGTGAAATCTTTTGTATACTTCAGAAGAAACAGCTACAAAAACCTTGACTTCATGTCTCCTTGGTAGGAGTTTGTAAATGTCCATAATCAACTGTGGATGCTGCCACTCTCCCTGTCTGCCATATTGAGCACTCTGATCCAAACCATGGAAAACAAAGATTTCTTCTGTTGTTTCTTGCACTTAGCTTTTCAGGTAACTATGCAGAGCTGTGGTTTAAAGTCAGTGGATTGTGCCCTATGGATGCTGAAGCTCCATTACAGAACAATGTTTTAGATTTATGGTATAAATAATTGTAAGTTACTAATAACTTCACTATTGCTTTTTTTTATACTCCTCCATTTGTAAAGATCTATGCATTTTGCCTTGGCTTGATTAGTCCTGCTTTATAAAGACAAACAAACCCTATCTCCATTTTGTTATACTGAAGCTACCTTCACTGTCTTCCCACTGGAGTATTTAGTGTCCATAGCAATCTCACTCAGTTTTGAGTTATTTGAAGTCAGTTCCAGAGGCTGCATAGGTCAGGCTTGACCTCAGTTACTGACTTCCACATGATTTTAAGCAATCAGCAACGTGGACTTAAGGATAATTTTTTGTAACTGAAAATCACCATGCCTGTGTTGAGAAGTATTAGTGTTTGTTCGAAAGGGTGCAGCGCATCCACTGAAGATGCCATAGCCTCTTTGCAGATCTTTGTTTTGGAAAATGTATTTGAAGTCCTGAGCTTCTTAGGACAGTCGCTGAGGCCGTGTGTCGCCAACCTGTCTTCCCTTGTCCACCCTCCCCACATTAACTTGAGCTTTGGTGGGAGAAGCCAGACTAAGGCCAAAGGGTCTGAATGGACGTCAACTAACCTTAGATGTTGTTTTCAATATCTGTGCTAGCAGGAAGGCCTGTTTGCTCCAAGTAGCATTAGTTATATGACTCTGCCAGTATAGCGTACATAACATGACTGCTTTTATATCTCTGGTATTTTGCATGCTTTCCCTGGACAAGAAAATGAGTGGTTTTAATTGAAATGTCCCTGAGATGCAACATATGATTTAGACTTACTTCGTAATTTCTTAATCTTATATCTTTGGTCTAAGATTTAGACCAAAAATAAAACTGAGTTTGACTGCTGCATACAGAGTAGGGCACCTGAAATTCTAGAGGATAAACTGCTGGCTTCTAGCAGATAAGCTGTTGTATTGCCTTGTCCAGAAAGACGTGCCCTCTCATTGATCTGTACTTGAAGGAGAAGAGTAAGGCCCTGACTTGACCACATTTTTGCGTGCGCATGTTTTGCTGTTTCCTGTCACTCACATGATCTTACTGGCATTTGTTCAACAAACTTCAGTGGATTTAGTTTTAGGCTTTTGTATGGGAAACATATGGATGTTCTGAGATTATAGGAGTGAGCAAGAAATCATGCTTTAACTCTCTCTCTCTACTGAATTGTGCCAGTGCTTTCAAAAGCCAGAATGTAGGTTTAGGAGTGAATTAACCTGAACAGAGCAAAGACATTTGTGAATTTCAACCATAGTTTAATAAGGAGTTCTTATTGTCTTGTCAGAGGAGAGTGTTCAGAGTCTAAAAGTAGAATTCTAGCTCTGTTGAAGTCAGTGTCAGATCTCCCACTAACTGCAGTGTAGTCAAAATTTCATCTTCAGAAACAGGTTGGAGTCAGAAATGAAACAAGCTGAAGGAGACCAATGTGTGTTATCATAGACAATCACCATGTAATTTGATTTGTATCTCCTTCTTCAAGGCCATTAAATTTTCTTAATGTTTTCACCTGTCCTCTGTATATTGTTTTTAAAAGAATGAAGGATAACAGTTCTCTGTTGCAGCAAATGCTGCAATGAGCATGCTACAAAAATGTAACAACCATATGCTGTTGTGGTAAGGACTCCATCCACAGAGGCTGAAAGATTTTGGCAGAAGCAGGGCTAGTGAGCTGGTTCTATTGCCACTCCTACTGCAGTAAGTAAGCAGCACCACCCAACCTACCAGTATAGTAACTGTTTATAGGAGTGATGACTGTAACAGCAGCTCGCAAACCAAGGCATGTACACTCATAAAGGCTTTTTTTTATTAATAGTGGAAGGACATAGCAGGTCACAGGGATTGATAGCAGAGGCTGTTTGTGTACTTGCAGAGAATGTGATTTAGTGACTCTGCTTGCACATGTGCTAGTCACAGCTCAGGTCATTAAAAGCCTGTGAACCAGGGGGAGAACTGGAAGAACCTGGGTGCATATGAAAAAAATTAAATAAACAAACCAACCAACCAACCCAGCATTCAAAGGTACTGTCAGAACTGCATGCTTCACTGTGATCTGTGACTCTGACAAACTTTAGCCTTGCTAGTTGCCTGAGCTAAAGGAAGTTCCGCACCTGCTTTAAAGGCTTGGGAGGTCTGAAACGATCACTGAAGTGGCTATGGCTGAAAAACCACTCCAGTGGCTTTCCCATTCCATCTATCTCATCCTCTGCCTTCCACACAGACCTTTCGTTATGTAGTCCTCTTCCCTGTGCTATGTGGCCATGCAGAAGATCGAAGAAATTGATTGGGATGAAAAATAGGTGGTTTGTTTAATTACTGCAGTTTACATTGTAGTATCATATGGCAACTTCCTGCAAGGGCATGTATAAACACCTGGGACAGGTATTACAGGGCAGATGGCAATAAGGCAGAAACATGAAAGCGGAAGAGGTGAGTCAGGACTGACTTTTCAGGAAAAAATTGTAGCTATACTTACCCTTACATGACTATCAGTCTGTAGAGGATCAAAACCTTAAATTCCTGGATGACAGAGGAAGAGAAGCTGAACATCAAAGTAATCTAAATCATGCACCTTTTGCAGTTATATTATTGTAGTTCTGAGAGATACCTATTTAAGTTCACCTTAAACTGTATGCTACAGTAAGGCCATGTTCCTGACTGGGTTCTATGGATGCTGTTACAATATACGCTTGCAGTGAAGAATTTCCAGAGTATCCTCAGTGTCCTCATGGTGAGCACTGTATCTTTCCAGAACTTCAGCTGAGGTGTATTTATGTTTAATATTTGTAAATGCACTAGAATGGTACTGCTTGAAAGATGAGTCCTCTGTTAAAACACATTTATTCCTATGCTGAAAAGCATGCTTCATTTGGGTTAATAAACAGCATTTACCACCTAAGATTTGAGAAGCCACATCTGATTCTGCTTCTGTCAAACAGCCGTTGTACTTCATGGTAGAAATGACTACTGCTTAAGTCAACTTCTAATTGTTTTGTACAAACATTAGAAGCCTAGTGAGGGCCTTCAGCCTGTTGCTTTCAGGCACTCTGGGGACACTGAAGTGCAGTTGAAGTCTTGCAGAGATGAGCCAGGGGTTCTGGGGCAATAGGAGTGAACAGGGAAACATTGGTGCACTATCTCAAAGAAATGAAGGGGTGCTTCTCCAGGAAGGTGACACAGCTGACAGCCCAGCTGAAGTGCCTGTACACCAACTCACGCAGCATGGGCAACAAACAGGAGGAGATGGAAGCCACCGGGCTTCTAGAAAGCTACAACCTGATTGACATTACTGGAAGTTGGTGGGATGAATCCCATGGATGGAGTGTGACTACTGATGGCTACAGGCTGTTCAGAAGGGCTAGGCGAGGAAGCAGAGGAGCAGCCGTTGCCCTCTACATCAAGAAATGGGCAGAGTATTGAAGAGCTGTCCCTGAAGAATAGCCGTGAGCAGTTTGAAAGCTTATGCGACTACTGATGGCTACAGGCTGTTCAGAAGGGCTAGGCGAGGAAGCAGAGGAGCAGCCGTTGCCCTCTACATCAAGAAATGGGCAGAGTATTGAAGAGCTGTCCCTGAAGAATAGCCGTGAGCAGTTTGAAAGCTTATGCATAAGAATTAGAGACCAAGGCAATAAAGGGAACGTTGTGGCTGGTGTCCAGTGCAGGCTATCTACTCAGGGGGAGCCTATTGACGAAGCTGCCTTACTCCAGCTACAGGAGGCATCACACTTGCAGCAAGCTTGCATCACTCTTGCTGAGGGACTTCAGCCTCCTGATGTCTGCTGGAAAAGGAGCACAGCGAGCTGTAGGCAATCCAGGAGACTCCTGGAATGCATTGAGGAGAACTGGTTAAGCCAGGCAATAAACAATAAACCCCCACCACAGGGAATGCGATGCTGGACCCAGTGATCACCAATGCAAGTAAGTTCATCAGTAATGCCAAGATTGGAGACAGCCTGGCCTGCAGGGATCGCACACTTGGTGGAGATCACAGTCCTGAGACATATGTGTCAGGCGAAGACTAAAGCCAGGCCCTTGAATGTTAGGAAAGCAAACTTGCAGATCTTCCAGGAGTTCCCATAGGACCCCCTGGGAAATGGCCCTCGGGGACAAGGGAGGCAGAACAGAGCTGCCAGGTCTTTAAGGATACTTTCCATAGAGCGCAGGAGCTGTTGATCCCCAGGAGTGGGAAAGCAGGCAAGAAGAGAAGGCACCAGCATGGCTGAGCCAAGACCTGCAGGTCACACAGAAGGGCAAGAAGGAACCGCACAGCCAGTGGAAGCAGGGACAAGGATTCTGGGAAGAGTGTAGAGACACTGCCTGGTTGTGTAGGAATGGGGTCAGGAAGGACAAGGCACGGCTGGAGCAGAACTTGGCACAAGCATGGCTGAGCCAAGCCCTGCAGGTCACACAGAAGGGCAAGAAGGAACCGCACAGCCAGTGGAAGCAGGGACAAGGATTCTGGGAAGAGTGTAGGGACACTGCCTGGTTGCATAGGGATGGGGTCAGGAAGGACAAGGCATGGCTAGAGCTGAGCTTGGCAAGGAATACGAGAAGGCTTCTAGAGGTATGTCAGTCAGAAAAGGAGGTTCAAAGAAAGCATAACCACCCTGATGAACATGACTGGCAAGCTGGTAACAGTAGATGAGGAGAAGGGTGAGATACTCAACAAAATCTTTACCTCAGTCTTCCCACACCTCCCAAGTGGATGCACCGCAAGGCAGGGACTGGAGAAGCGAAGTCCCTCCCACCATAAGTAAAGCTCAGGTTTACGATTCCTGAGGAGCCTGAACATACCTGGGTCTATGGACCTGACAAAATGCATCCCAGAGCCCTGAGGGAATGGCCTGTTGTAGTTGCCAAGTCACTCTCCATGATACTTGAAAAGCCCTGGCAGCCGGGTGGAGTCCCTGGTCACTGGAAAAGGGAAACTTTGCACCCATTTTCAAAAAGGGTAAAAAGAAAGATCCTGGGAAGTCCCGACTTGCCAGCTTCCCCTCTGTGTCTGCGAAGATCATGGAACGGATTCTTCTACAAGCTCTGCTAAGGCACATGGAGGACAGGGAAGTGATTCAAGACAGCTAGCATGGCTTCACCAAGGGCAAGTCCTGCCTGATGAACCTCATGGCCTTCTATGATGAAGGGACTGCATTGGTGGACGGAAAAAGAGCTCTGAATGTCATCTGTCTGGACTTCTGTAAAGCTTTTGACATGGTCCCTCACAACATCCTTCTCTCTAAATTGGAGAGATATCGATTTGATGGGCGGAGTGCTCAGTGGATGAGGAATCTGTTGGATGGTCACATCCCGTGCAACAGGTCAACTGCCTTATGTTCAGATGGAGATCAGTGACAAGTGGTGTCCCTCAGGGGTCCATATTGCGACCAGTGCTATTTAATATCTGCATCAGTGACAGACAGTAGGATCAAATGCACCCTCAGAAAGTTTGCAGATGACACCAAGCTGAGTGCTGCAGTTGGCACACCAGCGCGAGGGGATGCCATCCAGAGGGACCTCGACAAGCTGGGTAAGTGGGCCCGTGTGAACAATGGCATTTGACTAAAAAGGACTACAAACACCGTGTTTTATTCTCTGATGTCTGCCCAAGCCATTGCTACTCAGTCACAATAGAGGGACAGACCCTTGTGTTTAGCCATTCATTATTTTAAAATTTTATCGCTATGAAAATCTCTGTGTTTTCACACAATCATAAAGTATCATTTTATTCCTGTGCTCAAATGTTGCTATAGTATTAGCATAGCTTAGAGGTGTGCAGGCAGAAGCTGATCCAATTTAGTTAATGTTTGTCACATGTTACATAATTTTGTTCATTTTTAAGGCACTCAGTTTTATAGATACCCGTTGTATCTTGCTTTGCCTTTCCAATCTTTAACCTTAGAAATGGGGTGGAGTGATTATTAGTCTAAACAAGAGAAGAGTCAAAGGTAATTTATTAAGCCTTGATACTTTGATTATGAAAATACTGTTTGTGCTGATTTGTGTGATCTTTTACAATTGGGGCTTTCATTAGTCTCATGAAATGCACTTTCACCTTTTTTTTTTTCCCATGCACAGATAAAACAAAGGCTAGTTTCTGTGTGTCAAATGAACGGCTGTTGCTACATGTGGGAAGTGTTTCTGACTATGGGAAGGCTTCTTTCCGGTCAGCACTTTTCACCTGAGTACCTTGAGGCTGCAGTGTTGTTACTGTGGTTTTCACATGCAGATTGGTGTAAGGTAATCCTTAGTAGCTTTAGAGGAAAGGGAAGAACTTGGAGAAACCCCAGGAAACCCTTCTTGGGGAAGACTTTAGGCCAAATTCAGATCTTTTTTCCAGATATTTCTGGGACTTCTACCACAATAAACAGAAGTGAATTCTTGTCCTGAAGCATCAGTAAGCTTCCTTTCATTGGATGCTGTCCCGGTTTGGGCTAGACTTCCTT
>NW_010428384.1:913-1848 GCF_000710305.1 Buceros rhinoceros silvestris | reverse complement strand
GGGGAGAGATGGCCACAGATAGGGAGAGGGAGATGGGGCACATCTTGTCAGCTGGACCTTCTGGGGCTGTGTCACCTCTAATGACGGAGGAGGGAAAGGACAAGCCTCCCAACCCCACCAAGGCTGCGCGGGGCCAAGCCCTGGGGATGAGTGCAGGGGGTGTCCTAGAGCCAGGCTGGGGGTTGTGACCAGGCGGGATTTTTTTCTGGTAGGGGGCAGGTGCCGGGATTGCTGCACTGGCATCGGTAGCACAGAGCCGGCTCACTCATCACACGGAACCCGTAGCCCTCCCTGTCCTGCAGCCCCCACCAGGTGGGACCTGGGAGGACGGAGTCCCCAAAGACACCAGAATTTCTTACTGTCAGCGGAAACACCTAAAACCCAGGACCCAAAGGATACGAGCTGCTGTGGTGGGTCTCAGGCCAGGAGATGGAATGCCACCATTCCCACCCCATCCCCAGCACCGCGCGGCAGCAGCTCCCTCTTGAACACTGGCTACAACAGGACCTGGAGGATCAGTCTGCAAGAGCCCCCGAGAGCAGCAGCCGAAAGGGGCGCTGGACAGAGGGATGCGTTTTGCAGCCGAGGGGAGGCAAAAAGCCCCCGTAGCCCAGCTGGCAGCACCCAAACCCAACAGCATTGCCCTCACTGCCCCCACAGGAGCCGCAGTTGTCCGTGGGCAGGACGAGCAGGTCCGTGGCAAAGACCAGGGGTCCTGGGGCAGGGAGGTCTCAGGGCTCAACCACAGCTGACAGTCAGGGTGACGTGGCTGCTGTGAGCCGGGGCTCTGGCACTCGTCCTGCCCCGTTGTCTTTGCCTGGCACGTCCCACCCTGCGGGTGTCCTTGTCTGTGGGCTCCAAGAGCTCGACACGGTCCCACGCTGTAAGGGGCTGCTGCAGCAAGCGGGAGCTGCAGCCCCTGGGGGTCGTGCTCT
>NW_010428384.1:0-757 GCF_000710305.1 Buceros rhinoceros silvestris | reverse complement strand
AGGGCTGTCGCTGCCTCTGCGGCCGTGGGGGTCCAGCGGGGGGAGGAGCAGGACAGAGCAGACCAGCGCAGCAGCAGCAGCATGGTGGGAGCCCCCACCCTGAGCGCACGGGCTGGCAGGGGGAAGAGGACAGAAGCCCAGCGCTGGCGGGGGTTTCTGAGGCGCTGCTGGGGTTTGGGGACTGTCTCTGTTTGGGGACTTTCTCAATCTTTCAGAGGAGTGGCAGGGCTGGTGCCCGGTGCCCAGCGCTGTCTGGCGGCGTTTGGGCCAGGGGGCACATGGAGGGACAGCAGGGTCACGCCGTGCCCTGCTGCCACTTGAGGCCGCACCGGGGCTTGTCGCCTCGTTCAGCGAGAAGCATCCAGAGCTGCAGCATAAATCTGGGAGCAGAGACTTGCCAGGAAGGACAAGGGCTAGAGCCGAGAGGAGGAAAGGGAGAATCATGGGCTGCTTTATACCACACAGGGTTTGCTGGCATCTGATGGGGTAGAGCTGTCTCAAAAGGGGAGAAGGATCCTTGCGCAGGAGTTGTCAGGGCTCATTGAAAGGGCTTTAAACTAGATTTGAGCGGGGGAAGGGGTAGAGTCTGGCTGGCTGGGGCTGAACCCAAAAGCTGCACATCAGTGCTAACTGGACAGTGTTCCAGCGATCTCCTTGGGTGTGCTGCACCAGTGGAGATTGAGGGCATTCTATTTGGAGACAGGTCAGCCACAATGGTCATGGCTGTGCCAGGAGTCAAGGCAGTGACAGGGAGAGG
>NW_010428383.1:9081-11910 GCF_000710305.1 Buceros rhinoceros silvestris | reverse complement strand
AAACAGGAGAAGTTGCTAAGCCATCACACCTGCCAAATTCAAATTGTTATTTTCTTATTTCCTCTGAAGGAAATTACAACTGGACAAGAGCTGGAGGATGTCTGAAAGTCATCCTTTGGATGACGACCCCTTAACAAAAATAAAACCTAATTTCTGATAGTAGAAGTATTTAACTCATGTTCAAATATCTAGGAATACCCAATTATCTTTAAGGACTTTTAGGTTAGGAAAGAAATAATTGAGGTTGTTTTCATTACAACTAAACTTTCATATCCATTCCAATTGGTAAACAGAAAATTACTAACATGCAATCAGTAGAATCAAGGGGTTTTGGCTGTTCAAACCAACTAACTAGAACTTGCACTTTGAACTCATCTGTGTTTAACAGTAGTTTGCCATAGGCCAAAGAGGAAGCAAGTTTCAAAATATTTCTATGGGAGAAATCCAAGACCATCAGGTGAGGCTGTTTCATGAAACAAGTTTATATGTCCGAGCCAAAGTCTCATTATTCTTACAAATGTAACGGGCTACTACAGCACTTGGACACGATGCACAGAAAACAAACAGCATTTACCTCACCCTAGCACTTACGACTGCCATACTTTCAGAACATACTAGTGTTGGCACCTGTACTTGTCACCAGTATGAACATCATAGCTCACCCTCTACTGTGTCTCTAAATGACACTTACTTCGCCTAACAACTTTAAGAAACTATCAAGGAAGTACGCCCTCCACTAGGTACCCAACACGAGGTATTCCTGGCGTTAAGTAAAATACTTAAGATAAATGCCTTATATGCTTTAGTTCCACACAATACAGAATGCTCTGTATTCAAGTGCAGACCTTAAATTCACTACCCACCCAAACAAAAGAAGCTCTTTGAAACATCCAAGCAGTTGTACAGTAGTTAGCCTCCACGGTGAACATAGGACATATGCTGCTGTTTTCCACAGCAATTTACAGTTGATGTTTCCCATTCTCATCCGGGTGCAGAAAGTGCCAAATAACTTCATATTTAAGCCTGTCTTCAACAAAATTCTGAATGCAAAACTTGCCAAGGAAAACATAATTATAGCTCTGTCTTGATACTGATATACTTGCTCCTTCCTGCTTCTTACACATCTCTTACTACCCTCCCAGTAAACAGACCAGAATTAAGCTTGTCGTCTGTGATCATTGAAAATACAGCAGGGACCTGGAAAAGCATGCTGAATTTTCACTCCTTCAAACACCATACTTCTCTTAATTTTCATGTGCAAAATGTCCTTGCTACTAGCAGTTTCACTTCCATTTTCATTTTTATTGTGTACACCAAAAAATTTTTGAAAAAGGCAAACTGAACTAAACACATTCATGAAACATTTCTGCAGTCAGTTTTCAGAGTAGAACCCATGGCAAGAGCAGATAGTTTTACTGAAAGCACTCACAATTTTACAAGAAGCAGTGAGACGGTCATTTTCATTCCAGTAAGCCTTAGAAACCTTTTGGAGTAAAACAAATTTTTTTTTAAAAGAGACAAGAGGCCACAAAGTCTGTAAAGTCATGTAAAGCTATTTTCCCTCAACATCCTGCAAATAAGAGTGGCCTGGTAGGAGCCACAGAGTGAAAGCCCATTTTCCAAAGCAATCTGGGTTGACTGATCTTCCGCAATGGGTTGATTGATCTTCAAAACTGCCACGCTACTACCTAAAACACTACAACTACCTAAAATCTCCACTTCACCCACAGTAAGATCTGAAGGTAAAACTAGAGACTAGTTCTTTCATCACAGATAGCAAAGCATTAGGATCTAGAGTTTAAGCAGGTTAACACTACTACAGTATTCTGAAAACTCAGCACCTTCAGTTGGTATGCTTAGTCCTCTGCCCACAGCCTTCTCAAACACTTCACAGATCCAGAAAATACAGTACTAGAACAACCACTAACCAGAATTAGAGAAGCATTTATTAAAACATTTGTGCCAGAACTTCAAGAAATTTTATTCAAATGAATACTCAACTACTACTTTCATATTTAAAGAATAAAAGCAACAATTTGAATAACAAGACAACAGCTGTCTTGTTCTTCGGCTTCTCTAAGAACGTTAATCTGCTGCTGACAGCATTTTAGGCATTGAAAACTAAAAGTGGTTTAAAAAAATCAAAACCAAAAAAAGTCATTGTAATTTTATTAACTTCTGGCAAGAAAGAAATTTCAGCCTTAGGATACCATTTAGGAGACTGCAAACCCATACAAATGAACAGAACAAACACTGTTCAATAAAATCAATTCACAAAGTGAGTCAGCACCAGCAAGAATTTTGCTGGCTCAAAGGTGTCCATCAAGTTCAGCTCTGCACAGCACCAATTAGCAGCAGATGGTGTAGTGCAAAGGGTGATGGCAAGAACAATTTATCCCCAGAACACCACATTTTTGGTTTGCAAAACAGTCTATGCAGTAAGTTCCCTAGTTTAATTCTCCCTGTTCACGCAGGTGCACTCTCCCCCTCCCCCAGGGAAATGGGAAGTGGGGTGATATATCTCATTTAAAATCTTCTGATTTTCAGTGAATGCCCTGAGGCCTCACAGCAGGAAAAAAAACCTACCAGTCTTCCTATAGTTGCCTCCTTTATAATATTCATGACTTCGAGGAGGTCTGCTGCATCCTCACTATCACCTCCCAAGACCTAAAACGCATCTGGCTGCCACAACCCTCTTCCGCCCTTCCCTCCCTCCACCTCCCTGGCCTTCCTTGCTCCCAGCCCAGGGTTCACTCCACCTTCACTCAGCCAGTTTCAGCAAATTATTCCAGCTGAAAATTAACCCAACAACTAAACTCAAACTGTTCA
>NW_010428383.1:5361-8995 GCF_000710305.1 Buceros rhinoceros silvestris | reverse complement strand
CAGCAGGAGGAAGGGGACAGTCTGAGGGCCTAAAGCACAGCTGCAAACATACATTGGCTTTAGCTTCTGAAGAACTGGGGCCACAGGGCAGGTCTTTTAAAAACAAGAAGTTCCAGTTTCTTTTCATACACAAAAATGTAAATACAAAAGCACTGGCAAGCTTTATGCAAACCTTTTCTAGTTTTACTTATCCTTTCAAGGGTCAATGATTAGTATACTATTTTCCCTTTCTTCCTAATTAGTAGTATTTCTTCCTGACCAACAACCAGGCTTTTTCCAAAGGACAATCCACAATTGCTCCCAAAAACCTCAAATATCAGAGCTCCAATTATGCAGTTAAATCCAGTCCAAGTATACACTTAACAATATAAAAGTACTGAATAAAATAAGCTCCTTTCTCTCCCTGCCCCTTTTTTTTTTGCACTTTGACACTATCATCTCATCACCCTGTCATGCAGTACCAGGAAATACCATCAGACACCTCTGCAGGCAACAGCAGTTTACGCTGAGTCCTCCTTCATCAGCCCGCTATCACATCATACTCCCACTCACCTCTAGGCTAAGTAGTATAGTGCTCCATTTGTAACCATCTAGCACCAAAAAGATGCATCCTTTAAGACAACATTTTACCTGTGATTGCTTATCACTTTTGTAAGGAAATACAAATTTCTGTGGATCTGATCACAGCCAAGGTTGTGTACAGAGCTTCAATTTCATTGAGATAAGGAAGTCTTACCACTTGTCAACATCAGAAGAAATTACGGACCTGAGTACTGTTCACAGGATACTATAAACAGACATGCAGCAACATAAAACAAGCATCTGAGTGCTTTTGTGACAAAAAGGAAACACACCACAGATGCATAGTTTCTTAGGAAGGATGTTTACTTAATAAAGGAAACAAACTAGTTTTACTTGGATTCCTTTATAACAAAGTTTTAAAGTAGTCAACTGGATGCATTTAGAGCTCAGATAGGTGGGGTTGTTTCTTTCCAACATCTACAGCTGAATCAGGATGGGATGTGTCTTCATTACCCTGTATTAGTAAAACCACATTACCAGTTTAGCTTTATAGACATAAATAATTATGCCAAACAAGTTATTTCAGTTTTGAGACAAACTCTCTCCCACAATAAATCAATTAGTAAAAATAACTCCTGAAACAAAGGTTTCATTCTAAAAACATGCATTTTTCTATAAGCTAAATTACTATCATTTACAGTAACTAATCCCTTTAAGAAGCCCTGCTCAAATACTGGCTCTACCGCTAATTCAGAATTCTCCCTCTACACATTTTATGGATTCCTTACCAATTCTGAATGTAATCTTTCGACTTCACAGTTGGTAATATCTGTGACAAAAATGTTGCATTTTGTGAATAACTAAGTCTCCCTTACTCACCTTTCTCCATCAGCATATACTTGGCATGTGTGGGCTTCTACTAATATGGTTAATACTGCCTTCCTCCAACACTCTTCTCACAGATGCCCTTGTCTAGCTGTGCACTGAACTGAGCCTGCTGAAAAAAAAAAATTAATACTAACTTCCAGCTCAGTCAATTCCCCCAAATTAGATTGCTTGCAGCCATGGTGACATTAGGGGAGCAGCTGGAACACACAGAATAGGCAGGGAGGGAGAAAAAACAAGCACCAAGGAGGAGCACCCCGTTCTGCAGAAACAGCCTAAACCAAGGTCAGTTTAAATCAATAACAAAGCAACATCCTTCAAAGACGAGAGGTCATCCTTCAAAGAGCTACAGGTCTGCTATCAGTGCCTGCAACATAACCACAATGATTGGGAGTGCAGTTTTGTAAGACCAAAACTAAAACATTAATTTCCTTAAAATACAGTCTTAGAATGAAATCCCAGTGAATATGTAGCAGGTTCATACACTGAAGTTAATGGAATCCATTTCACTGTCTCTTTTCTGTACTTTAGACTGACATATTGCTGTGCTGTTTCCAAAGTAACTACAATACCCTTCATGGCTCTGACAGCAGTGTTTCAGTAGATATATTCAGGGAACGTGAATCAAGCAGGAGAGAAGAGACTGAAGCAGCGATGTTCCAAAAAAGTAGTAGAAAAGTCTTTCAAAGAAAAAAAAATATATACCCTGGAGAAGACAGAGCTTTCTTGATGCATTTCATTTGCAACTAAAAATCACAAGTAGGAAAGGATATAAATATATTTTTCTTTCCTGCCAGATCATGACATAAGTATTGGAGCTGTATGATATTATATAGCCTATTTTTCACTTTTTTGCATATTTAGCAAAACAGTAAGCACTAAAAAGAATAATTATCTCTTCAAAATAATTTTTAAGTCCTTAGGCAATGCAAATAACCTAAGACAACAGTATTTTTCATATAGGCATACAATGCTACAGCAAGAAGTTACCTTGCAACCTTCTATATATAGCAATCTAGAATTAAAACTACAGTAGAAGGAAGTCTCCTACTCAGAATAATTAACTTTTGTATTTGTTTCAAAATCACAGACCACATGGTTGGGGTGTTTTTGTTTATTTGTTAACAGTACTGTATCTCTTGCTTGTTGTTCTTCAAATAAAAATACTGGGTAGCAATTCAAATTGAGGAAACACTAATCAAAGCTTGTCATTTCCAGACTGTAATTACAGAGAAACCACATAAGACTTATTCTTTTTATTTGCTGTAAATCCAGGCATACAAACAGAAAATTCACCTGTTTATTGCATCTAGTGAGAGCAGGGGGGAGGAATGCATTCCAAGTAAAATCCTTTGGTTGGGACAAAAAAAAAAAAAATCCAGCAGATTGTCAAAAGCTACATTTATAATTTCCTAGCAAAGCTCACTGAAATTTTTCTACATGTAAACAGTGTAGTGCAAATCTTAACTCAAAAAAAAAAAATCACTTATTGAGCCATTCACTCATGCTACTCATACAGAAAGGAAAAAAAAGATTTTTTACAGAAGCTATTGGTGATCATTCTTGATGGGAGCATAGAGGATTCACTTACTACTAAGAATAAAATAACATTTGTGTGAAAATTTCCTTTCTAAATAACGTATTTAACATCTTGCAGAGAACTTTGAATTTTAACACGGTTCACACAGTCACCTCATGGAACTGAGATAAACTGTTCCTTTATCTACATAACATTACCACACGTGTTTAATAATTGCATAGAACTAACCCTTTCCTTTATTCTAAACCACAAAGAGCAAGCATTCATACCGCACCTTCATTATGGAAAGTTTCCCATTTTAACAACAAACTACACAGAGTTTAGAAATCCAAAATGCCTTCACCATTTTTTCTTCAACGAAAACTTGCTTAAATTTGCTACCACAACTTTTGTTTGGTTTTCAGCACAGCTTTAAGTAAGTCCAGCTAAACTTCGGTTTATTGCTCACCTCAGTTTTATGCTCAAGTTGAGCACATGACAATTCCTTACATATCAAAAATAACCCCAGAAAGGAAGTACACAAAGAACAAACTGGTATCAATGTACTTGATACAGGTATCAAAATTTGAACTGGAGACAGTACCAGAGGGCTGAGCTGCTGACAGCTTTTAAATGCTTCATGATGCAGAAAAGGTGGGAAACAGAAAGCACTGCCTAGAGGAAAAGGATCAAAGCTCTCTGCATTCC
>NW_010428383.1:0-5273 GCF_000710305.1 Buceros rhinoceros silvestris | reverse complement strand
TTCCTGCAAACTCTGAGCTACTGCAGAAGTTAAAGCTTCACACAACCCCAGTAGCCTTAGCAACCATCCCAAGTCACATAAGTTTGTACGGTCTGTGACACAAGCTGCACTAGCCAGTTACAAGCTGGCTCCCACCTCTGCATCCAGGAATCACCGGAGGAGCAAGATTCACCTGCAGTAGTATTACACTATCTGCATAGGGAGAACATTTTCTCCTCATACACATAAAAATCTTTTTGCTAGAGATCACAGGAACGAGATTTAAAAGGTCAGTGGTTCTTACCCGTTAATTCAAATTCTGTTGACTCAAATAAGTCAACAGTTTTGTTATACTGAGTGCTGTTAACTCAAATTCTTAACCATTCAAGTACATCGGCTTCAATTTCCAAGACAGATTTTGGTTAAAATTCTGGAGTACTTTTCATTATACAGATTTAATGATTCCTCTAACAGGTCTCTGAAAAACCAGAAGTGCTTTTGGGACTGAAAACAAAAGGAACAAGGTCCAGAAAGGGGCAGGCGGGGGGGAGGAACAACCCGACGTGAAAGATAATAGTAATAAACTCTCTTCAGTTAAGTTTGAAGTGCTCACAGAAATGAAGTAAAAAAAATTGCAAAATTTAAATTTATAGTACCCAGACAACCATCACATTCTGTTTATGCCGATTCTAAATTTTAACAACGCAGTATCTTTTTATTCACCCCGTCCTCCTTTCAGATAGATATGCAAAGATAGTTTCCATAGTAACAGGAGAGACTGTAGTATCCAAAGGCAGAATAACACTAACTTATGTAATAACTTTAAACTTACCTATGTTAGCAAAATGCATAGGTGCTTATTTTAGGACAACATACATAGCAGTTAATCTACTCTTGACACATACTACATGTGGTTAAGATAAACTTCTCAAGTTTCTGTTTTTTAAAAAGCCAGAATGTACAATAGAATGTTACAGACTAATCCCAATGAAGTTTTCTCATATGTCAGGATTTCTGCAGTAAATTAATCACTCCTGACAATGCATTAAAAATTACAAAAAAAAAAACCTGCAGCAATTTTCCTAGCTTTCCCACAACATCACAGCTCTTTGCAATATGTTCCTCTCCCCAGATATTGATAGAGAACAGATATTAAATGCAAAAAGGACATAAAAGTTACAGCACACAACCAAAAATCGATTAAAAGGATAGCAAATTGCTTAATTCATACAAATTTTAGAAAAAGAAAACTACATTTTTATGTGTTTCTCATAGCGTTAGTATCCTCATGGGAAATCTTATCAAAATCAACTGTCTCTGTCCTAGGGTCCAGTCCTCCCTTAATAAATACATGGCAGTTCAACCTAGTTACGATAGATCAGTATCACTGAGGTTAGTTAGAAGAGAATGAGTCATGCCCAAATTGCGTAGGAGAGTTAACCAGAAACTGGTAGGAGGTCCCCAGAAAAGCAGAGCTGTCTTCAGAAAGCTTATAGCTGAAAGGGCAACACAAAAGCCTGCTGATGGAGGCATGATACTGAGTCAAAAATTTCGGGGCGGGACACTGAGGTGTTTTAAGAAAGGGCCTGCTACAGACTACTACTGTAAGATAAAAGAAAATACCAGCTAAATAACCTGGCTAAATCCCAACGGTATTATCAGGGAAATCTTCAGAAGAGGTGAAGCTGATGGTCAAGTAAAAAAAGTTCACCAGAACACCAGAAGGTGCAGAAGGTATTAGCAGAAGCAGTGAAGTTACAATGAAAACACTGGAAGACTGTAAAGCAAAAACACTCAGCTATGGTCTAAGGAAGTTACAAGTGCTTGAGATCTTATCTCAGAGAGGGATTTCAATGCCACTCAGCTAAACAAAGGCCAAGATTGTTCCTGGTTGATTGGTTTTTAGTATTTGTTTAAAAAACCTCCAAAAATCCTACCAACTATAGCTTTTTTTAGCTTTATCTAGTAGTTACAACAACCCACCAACTATTGAGCTATCAAAACCCACAAACCGTGCTGCATGAGGTTTCTTTGCCGGATTTCTCCTATTGCTGAGCTGCTCCTTTTCTTTATCACTACAAATAAAGAATACGCTAAGAAATTAAAAACCTACTGTAACTGAGAACAAAGCAGAAACTAATTAGATTTCAGAACAAATGAGTAGATTGAGATACTATCAGAAAGTAAATGACAGCTTGAAGCTGACATCCTTCTGTGGAGAAAGGACTCAAAATTTCTGTCCTCCCAACAGAAATGGTAAGACTAGACCATGAAGAAGAGCTAGGGACAAACAGAAGTAATGTGATTAAAAAAGCCCGTAATGCTCCGTTTTCATCACTAGAGAAATCTCCTAACCTTAAAAAGCAGTTTGCTAGGAGTGACCAGAGTCTCAACCTTAAGACCAGTGCATACTAAAATAATCCCGCAAAGGTCATCTTACCCCTTGACCAAAATCACTGCACTCTTTGTATTAGTCCACCACATGAGTCTCACACAAAACCACCAACTTCCAAACGGATTCCTCAAGCCCAAAAAGATCGCTAGTGCAGTTTCACAGTCACCTTAGTGACGCAATTCTATGGACAGGTATGCTCAGACCATCACTCCCTGCCATCACAGGAGGCAATCACCCTTCTTCCCCACTGCTGACCCCACCTGCACAGTCCCACCCTCCCTCTTCTTTGCACTGGTTCTAGTACTTAAAGGAAGTTAGGAAGAGTCTGGTGAGAAATCCATCGGGTTTTCTGTTGTCTTTGCACACTCCTGCAAGCTAAAACAACAGACCGTGCTCATCACAACACTGGGGGCAAGCACCGCACAAAGCCGAAAGGGAGCAGAACCCCCCGCTTCCTCCTTGTGGGTTGCGAGTACTGGGATGAGCATGACTACTAGCTCTCCTCTGCTAACAATATCGCTTGCATGGCCAGATAGAGTAAGTCCAGAGAAGAAAGTGCCCCTGCAACAGCCACCCACATTAAAATGGCTTAAAACAATTGGGAAGTTGCAGCTAAAAATACATGTTTTCTAGAAACTCTCACTTCTCAAATGCCAAAGTCTGATTGATTTGAAGATCTCGGAGTGTTAAGATGACAGATAAGTTCCAGAATGGAAACTCCATTAAAAGAAAAAAAAAAAAAAATATCTTTCAATGACTTCAGGAAAAGGTTACATTATGTGGTCCATTGCTTCTTTAGTAAATACAATGTAATGCTGCAGTTAAAAATGGTCAAGCTCAATACCGTAATTATTTTAGAGAAATTTACTAGCCATATACATGTCCAGGTTCTCTCATCTGAAAGGCAGCCAAATTAATCCATGATCATGGACTAAATTTAGACTTTTAAACAAGAAAAGAATCCACAATTATCCAGAGTTACAAAGCAACTTAATTAAATGTCAACAAATAAACTCAATGAGAAAACCCAGTGTTATCTTCAGGCTCAGAACAGAAAGTTCCTTAAAACTTTCTACCAAATTAAGTAGTGAACAAGCAAAGCCAGAATTAATAGAAAACAGCCTCATAGTGTTCCATCCAGTGGAAACACAGTTCTGTTGATCCGATTTTCATAACTGTGACTGAGTAACTTCAGCACAGTTTCAGATGTTACATATGCAACTGTCATTTATAAATCACCATTGAAAAGGCACATATACACAGGCAGACAACAGCAGTGATAATATATAAGCAGTTAAGTAAATCCCTGAATATCTGATGAAATACAGCAGGAGTAGAATCTTGGGCTCTTTCCTAGTCCTAAAATCTGTCATTACATCCCTTTTCTGTCAAGTTTTTCGACTACCTTTGCCCACTTTGTCTCTAACCCAATAAAAATCTCAACTAATAGGAACTTGTCGAACAATCCAAGTAATTTGATTGTTATAGGTAAATACTTTCCAGTCTATATATAACCTAAATCTCACCCACTGCAATTTACTTCCTCTTAACCCTCATCTTAACCGCAGAGAAAAAGGAAAAAGTTTTTTTTTTAAAAAATCAATGTTTCTGTGAACTATTTCTTGTTTACACACCCCTCCCACAGCCTTTCCCACTCCCCAAAATAATTTTTTTATTATTATTATTACTTAGTCATAGATTCTGAGCATCTCAATTCACATTCACATCGGGAGTGACAGGGGAGGAGTGGGAGGGCACCACGACAGCTGACAACCATCTCAGTACTTTTACAGTTCATAAAATGTATTTAAAAAATTACTTTTTTCCACACAGACACATTAAAATTGACTAAGCATGAAATGTAGACAGCATCAGCAACTACACATAGCAAGAACCGTTTAATACCACCTTCCACCAGATTAATTATGGTCTAAAAAAAAAAAAAACCACCAAAGCTGTTCCAATACAGCATTTTCACAACGCCGTGGGGAGGAATGACTGCTGCTTCACAGACTGCAGATGTTCCAACTTCCTTAGTTTATACGGCAAACCAACAGATTGGACAATTCAGTCATGTCCTCCAGCAAGATCACTAGATCATGTAGCCTTGTATCTCCAGCTCCATTACTTGAGGAACGCTGTTGAGGTTTCTCTAAGTATAATTAAGATTCGTGTTTTTAAAGTGTTACATTGAGAAGAAACCCAAGCATGTTTCATCCACCGAAGTTCAGGAATTTCAGCTCAGGATATCTATACTATTCCAAAAAACTCAGTTTTTCTCTGGTAAGAAACGCACTCTACTTTGATTCAGAAGAAATCAAACCTTCCGTGCTCTCACTCCAATCAGAGAGCTTTTCCAAAAGCACGTTATAAGACATGACAATATTCTAAATGTTTTTGAGTATTTCCCATCATCCAAATCCCTGAGTGAGCAGTCTAAAGACCGTAAAGCTTTCTCCTGTTCATTACAAGACAGACACAGAACATGTATAAGCAATTCAGAACCACCAAATCCTACTGAAATTAGATTATTTTAAATGTTTCACTGCAATTGCTCTTTTTAACTGCAGACATCATCATTTGCCCTAAGTACAGGACTATGAATACATTAACTTTTTTAAAAGAATTCAGTGAAGGTTAAAAAGCCTTCCACACTTTTCTGTAGAACTAAATCCCCTCTGAGGGCATGGGATGGACATCTCTGACTGCACAGCGTCGGGCTCTGGGGCGGCGTTCCTGCCAGCTGTGCTGCCAAACAGCACGACCCGCAGGTTCCCTGGGGCGGGTCAGCACACCTCCTCGCCCGGAGCCGCTGCAGCCCACATCCCCGCCGGGAGACCGTCCAGCATCTCGCCGGGAAGCCGCCCTGCGGGTGTGGGAGGCGCGGCAGGAGCGCACG
>NW_010428382.1:0-2462 GCF_000710305.1 Buceros rhinoceros silvestris | reverse complement strand
AAATCCAAACATCCTTAGAATGTAATTAAAGGATTCAAACAAATAACCACATCCTATATTAATAACATTCCAGCTGTCCTTGTGTGGAGCAGCTGGGGAACTAAGGAGGAATTAAGTAATTGCCGTCACAGAATTAAATCTAAGTGCAAAGAAATTGCTGATACTCAAAATTAAGTCAATTATGAAGTGTCTTTTTCTTCATAGTTACAGATACTGGTACCTGTTGCTGTATAACAATTTAAGAATCTTGTACTCACCTTTAGGAAACACCTGGTGACTCTCTTTTTCACCTGTTGAGAAGGCTGTGATCAACAACCATGGCAGCTCAAAGACATGTTGCAAATCTGATAGACCAAAGTGCTGTAGGTTGGTGCTTCTTATAAATATTTAACTTTAAACCTGTGTTAGCCAGGCTATCTAGCACTGCATAACAGCTAAGCATTTGATCTAAAACTACTCGTAATAAGGGAGCAAGAATCAGGCTTTTAGGCATCGTTGTTCTACAGGGGTACAGCACTGCATTCAACATTGCTGAATGTCTGACCTGCAGTTACTCAGGAAGAGGTGGAAACAAATCACAGTGCAGGTTTACAGTCCAGACTTGCCTTAGAAAGCAAAAAGATAGGACTTATTAAACAATCTTTCCCAAACTCAGTCCTGTTTAGAAGAGCCACCCTGAAAGTCTGATGACACCGCTTTCTGAGCTTTCAGAGCAAAATTACACTTTGTACTAACGGAATTTCTAAAATGATGGTGAGAAAAGAACCTCTGAATGTGATCAGGATGAATAAATGTGATTTGTCACTCCCAGTAAAAAACAGTTTCCACATTTCTTCGAAGATAAAGAACAAAACCCACACGAGGTACAGAACCCCCTTAATGGCAAACCAACTTCTTACTTTGCTTAATTACATCTGGTACTGAATCAAGACAGTCACAAGAGAAGTAATGGACAATTCTGTCCGTGCTTTATGAGTATTACCAGACATGCTATGCCCCTGCCTAGCAGCGTATTAAAGTATATATAACTATACCCCCATTGGTGTGCCACAGGGAGGCAGTGGCATTTCCTTCAGTTCAAATCCAAGCCAAAAGGGCAGCTGGAATCTTCAGCAGCGCTCCAAGTTCGGGTTATACTGGTAGAATCTGCAGCTGGGAGCCTGTACTATGCCAGCACATTGTGCACTAACCCTTTGTACTTTTGTGTTGCTGTGGCCACTGGTGAAAGTGGTGTATACGCAAAATCTTGTGTAAAGTAGAAGTCCTTTATTACTAGAATCTGACTTCATACACAATAGTTTCAGGATTTTCCATTTTATCATTGCATTTATTTTCAGATTTTATTCAAAACATTATTGAAACTGTTATTCTATTAGAGTAAGAACATTTTTATTGCTTTCATGAATAATGTGTACAAATATCTAAAATACATATTCAGGACTATGTTGATGGTACCTAATCACTTTTTATTTATTTAACAGGAAAGGCTGAATTAAGCCAAAACATTATTGAAACTGTTAATCTATTAGAGTAAGAACATTTTTAGTGCTTGCATGAATAATGTGTATTCAGATATCTAAAATACATATTCAGGGCTATGTTGAAGGTACCTAATCAGTTTTTATTTATTTAACAGGAAAGGCTGTCTTAAGCTTCTGAAGTATCTTCTAGAGAAACTTAAAATGAAATATCCAAAAGAGCTGCAAAAAATGTGTTCATATCATGTCAAAACTGCTTTTTTCCACACATGCGTCATGTGGCCAAATGACACCGACTGGCAGTGGGGAGACCTGGAACACTGCTTTCAGAAATGCCTGGGATATTTTCTGGATTGCCTGCAAAAGTCTCAGCTGCCACACTCTTTTATTCCCCAATACAACTTGCTCAGCCTGGAAGATAAAGCAAGCAGTAATTTCCTTGCAAGACAAATAAACTATCAATTGAACAACAGATTCCAAATATTTCAGGAAAGGCTTTAAAACCATTGTTTACAATAACTATCTAATTGTGTAGATTTGCATGTTTAAAACCAGAAGGTCTGCACCTTAAGTTACTCCTCAGTAGTCAAGAACACCAAGAGAAAATTGCATAATTCAGTCACACTGCTTGGCCATAACCCTCAACAGAAATAGGATGTTGTAGTAATATTTATCTTCCCTATCTAAAATGTAGATGTCACATGCAAAATATCTTCAGGGTTGTCATGGGTTAGGGCTGAGCCCACCACTAGATGCATGACAGATGCTCTCAATCTTCCAAATCTATCTTTCAAAGGGGAAGAGAAAGGGAATAAGGGATTTTTTAGTAATATTTATCTTCCCTATCCAAAATGTAGATGTCACCTGCAAAATATTTTCAAGGTTGTCATGGGTTAGGGCTGAGCCCACCACTAGATGCATGACAGATGCTCTCAATCTTCCAAATCTATCTTTCAAAGGGGAAGAGAAAGGGAATAAGGGAGA
>NW_010428381.1:11674-24274 GCF_000710305.1 Buceros rhinoceros silvestris | reverse complement strand
AATTTCCTTCTGTGGTTTTGTTAAAAAAAAATTCTTAAAAATTTTGTGACAAAGGTCTATATTAAGACCCTTAACATTGCTGTTCCTTGTGAAAAATAAGGTGAGGCCGAGACTCACCGAAAACACTCTGGTTAGTGGCCCAGGAACGGAATGAGAAGACAAACACCTGTCCTGTTCTCACCTTCTGTATCTCAGCCAAACATGCTTTGGAGGAACAAGCAAGTCCCATCAGATCCTCCTTGTATCAGAAGTGTAGGGCAAGTACTTGCTGTAACTTGGTTTACAAAACATCAGATCACAACCACCAGCCTTGCTGTAGAAGACACAAGTGTCTTCACACTGTTCTCCTCGGGGACAGCCACGCCTTTCCCAGTTCCGCGGCAGTAAGCTAAGGACCGCGGTCTTGCCTTTCCAGCCACTATTCTTTCCCGACTGAATTGCTTTCTGAATAGAGAGAGGAAAGACCTTCTCCCATATTTTGAAGAGAGGTAACGACGGGGCAGACGCTGGTGGGACACTGAGGCTGCTTTTCAAGTTATTTCCTTCCAGACTTTCGCCTTGTGTTACTTGTCACCTGTATAACAACGGGTGTGACCTCATCTCTTTGTTTCACTACAGTGAAGTGTGCCACGAGCAAGCCAGCTTTCTTCGCCGAGAAACTCCACTTGGCCATGAAGGTAACTGAAAGAACGAACTTCTCTTTGTAAACAGGGGATGCTTTGTAAGCTGAATAACAAGCTAGTTAGTGCTTTCTGAGCCCTTTGTTTGATAAGAAATGTCTGCAGAAGGAAATTCAGTGTATTTCTTTCTCTCCCATTCCTTCCTTTGAAACCTCTGGGTGTCTCTCTGTAGGAGGAGGCGCCTCTTTGCTGTAGTGTGTTCAGGAAGACATCTATCCATCCACACACACATCATCTAATCTAGACAGTGACAGAAAGCTAACTATAGTCTTTCCTGTTTATGAAACCACAAAAACATTAATGAAAAGTAAACAGGAAAGCAGTTAAAGGTCTGTACAAGAACTTCGTGGAAGCCTAATCTTTGACAAGATACCCATGGTCCTTCTGACAAATTGGGAACCTGAGTCACGTGAGGTCCCAAAACAGTCTGTTATACAGGTATTTTCACAACTCCTGTGACCTGGTTAGGAGCAGTCTGTGAAAAATGGAGTGAACATTGTACAAACACAGTTCATTGCACTATGAAAATAATAATAATAACAATACTAAAAAGCAGTGAAGTCTAGGCTGTCTCTGGTGTAGAGCCAGCACATTAAAGGATATGCCTCTTTTTAGGAAACAGCTAAAAGAAATACATTTTAAAAAATCCAGTGATGGAGATAGCCTGTCAGAAATTAATTGTGCTTATAGGGAACAGAAGCAAAATATGAGAGGATCCCCTCATGCAAGATGTGGAAGAAATAGGATGTGGGCTTTGTTCACCCACAAAAATTCTGATGGATGAACACAAAGAACCTAGATTTAAGATGTTTTAATGAAATAATAACCTCTCTTTTTTTTTTCCTTATTTTTTCTTCTTTTTTCCTTTTTTTTTTTTTTTTCCTTTCTTCTTTATTTTCCTTTATTCTTTTATCAGGGCTCTGGGACACGGCACAAGGAACTCATCAGAATCATGGTTTCACGCCATGAAGTGGATATGAATGAGATCAAAGGCTATTACAAGAGGCTGTACGGCATCTCTCTCCGCCAAGCCATTATGGTAGGTTTTTCTCTCAGGTGGCATATGAAATGCAAAACGTAAGGAACTGGGAAGTCCAGTAAGGGTTTGCTAACTCTTCCGCTCTTCAGTCACCAGTTCACCCTGAGTAACTCATCGTAGCTGAGTAACTCCTGTTCCCAGCTATTCACATGCTGGTAGAACAAACTCACTTTCTGGGGCAAGGTTTTTGTCACGAAAGCTATAGCAATTTTTGAGTGGTGGTACATGTCTCAGGATGCCATCTGAAAGCAGAAGCCAAGATCTGAACAGAGACTACAGCATTCCCAAATTCCCATACTTGGACAGACAAAAGGTACATTGGCAGGAGAGTGGAGGTGATGGCGTTCACGTGTACCCACAGCAGGATATATTTGATGGAACTGGCTGTTGGGTTTTAACATTTGAAGTACTCTTGCGAGTGTCTTGTTAGCCTGACATTTATTTGGACTGTTTTCCAGATGACTTAAGTAAATGAGTTAAACAAAAGAAAGTATCTTCTTAAAGGGTACAGACCACCTAACATACTTTCCAGAAAATTTTAACCAATGAGGGACTTGAGGAAAGCTAGACTTGCAAAGCAGCTCTGTAGAGTGGAAACATACTTCCTACGTATCAAAATGTCTTTACGATTTTTATTGGTGTCTGCTACTTTTTCAGTAAGGTGCAAAAGATTACTTTTATTCTTTCCTCCTGAGTGTGTGTAATCTGTAGTTTGGTGTGTAACCCTAACACCCCCTCTTTGTATTCCAAAGTGCTGATCGCACCCTAACAGCTGAAGCCTAGCTTGGCTATGGTAAAACATTCGCATGTCTCTGCAAAGCAGATTAAAATTCGAGAAATCAAAGCATGTAACAGTTGCATCACATACTCATGTCCCATCTATTCCAAGCTGAATGAGTGATCCCGTGGTGAACGGAGTGTCACTGCACCATTAGGCTGTGTTTGAGACAATCCTAGACACGTGCGTAGTGTTTCACTATTAATGAATATCGGACATTACTGGTTGTAGTTTGGTGTGTAACCCTAACACCCCCTCTTTGTATTCCAAAGTGCTGATCGCACCCTAACAGCTGAAGCCTAGCTTGGCTATGGTAAAACATTCGCATGTCTCTGCAAAGCAGATTAAAATTCGAGAAATCAAAGCATGTAACAGTTGCATCACATACTCATGTCCCATCTATTCCAAGCTGAATGAGTGATCCCGTGGTGAACGGAGTGTCACTGCACCATTAGGCTGTGTTTGAGACAATCCTAGACACGTGCGTAGTGTTTCACTATTAATGAATATCGGACATTACTGGTCAAGAAGGCACTTTTCCTTTATCTAGAGAAGAAATGCTTGAGCTCCTGGACAGACAGTAATCTTCTGTGCATCTCTTCTTTTTTTTGATGCCATGAGACTTTCCGGGATTTTTACTGGCCTTGTCTATCTCTGCTCCACTCTGGAAATGCATGTGTTTGTTTCTAGGTCACACAAATAACTTCAGTGATGGTGGCTTACACATATGTGTTATCAAGCGGTTAATTTATTTAGGTGAAGGACGGATGTTTGGTACACGTATATCGAATGCTTACTGAAATTTGTTTCGCTTGAGACCATTATCCTAACTGTTGTTGTTTTTTGTACTTAAATTTACAGGATGAACTCAAAGGGGATTATGAAACCATTCTGGTGGCTTTATGTGGAAGCGATAACTAAGTCTCATGTTCCTGCAAGGCACCGAACCCTGTTGGTGATGGTCTTCATACCTGCCTCAGCTGTCCATGTAAAATACAGGCTTTGCACAAGGAGGTTTCTCTGGAACGGTGCTTAGTCTATATACGTTATGTCGAAAACCTGTAACCTGGAATGTATTTTGTCAGTATCTTTATCCTGAATGGCATTAATATTTCCTGTTGCCATTATTTATCCAGAGTCAAATAATGCCCCCAAGTTTCTATTTGCTTGATCAGTTACTAAAAAGGTAAAATTTTCATCTCTGCTGAGCCAATACACTTTTAAAAATAAAATTAACTCGTTTGGAACTTTGTATGTCTTTTGTTGCTTTTCTGCATTTAATTTCAAGTTGTCTGTATACAGTGCACAAGAGAAACATCAGCAAATAACTTAGATAATCAGAAAATAACGTGTCAATTTGAGACATATAGCTGAACCTATACCTTTCCATGTACCACCAGCCAAGGTTTATACATGCAAAAAAAATGACTAAAGATAACTTTTAAAAAAAAACCCTGACTAAAAAAGCTAACGATATATCTATCTTGTCCTTTCTCATTGAAATTCCAGAGTAAACAAACCCGTTATGTTCTGTACCTACAGAAAAGAAAGAGGAAAAACAAATTGAAAAAACTCTTCATAGCCCATGTCGGATTTCTCTCTTTTTTCTGATGAGTTGCATGAATTTTTCATATTATCTCCAAAATGAAAAAGCTATTATCACTACCTTTATTTTGGACAGAGTTTGTTCTTGTCACTGCTGTCCTGATTGTGCCAGATGATGTACAAATTACATAACTATATATTATAATGTACAATTATAGCCCTCAGGTGTACTGGTGGAATTAAGCGTTACTTGTTGGTTCTTCATTATGTGCAAATACTGCTGGCCTTGCCTTTGGTGGCCTCCAATTGCTCTTTTAAACAACAGCATGCCAAACTATTGAGAAGTCAAAGGTCATCTTGGCTCATTTGTGTTAAACATCGCAGACCCTCAATGGTTCATACTGGGACGGTCTAGGATAACAGAACTAGGTGTCTGGAAAAGAAGTAGTCTTATTCTAGATGAAAAATTGTCATTGCTGGGGCTGGAGGGAAGATTCCTATTGCCTTTCACTGGGCCAAGTTTCGATCTACCCTGATTATTTTCCAAAATCTATAGTTCCCACCCTACCACAGTTTACTTTGTTGGTAATCTTTATTGTCCTCATGGGATAAGTGGAAGAGAGAGATTCTGACCAAAGAAGTGTATGGGACATAAACATAATAGCCATCAGTTGAAACAGAAAAACAAAACAAGCAGACATGCACAAAGAGCATATGCTGAGGGATATGTTTGATCAAATGGCAAGCTTCAGAGAAAACAAAACCAAACCACGCTCTCTGTTTTAAGTGTGGTTCTAGGAAAAAATGTTTTTCTTCAGAGGCAGATGTCAGGGAATGCAATACCCCAATCCTTTAGCCAATATAATGACGAGTTGGAAAGGCTGATTGTGATGGTAAGAGTTGATTGGAAGGGAAGTCTGACTTTACTGAATACAAAATGAAGATGATATCTTGGTTCTTTACCAGAGCGCTCTTGCTTCCTTTCTCACTAAAGAAAATTCATAGAAGGAATTTATTAGTTGCAGCTGTGATTCCCTTTTGTAATTACGGTTTTGATTATATGCATATAAATACATATTAAAAATACGCAGATGTAAAACACACATGCTTTGCGAGCCTCTTTGGCAAGGGTAACAACCCATTAAAAGTGAAGATGCTCCAGTGAATGGATTTTGAGATATTATGTGTGTTGATGGCCAGAATCTTGGAGAAAATAAAACACCCAGCGAACCTGTACACAGTGGATGGGTCATAACTAAATAACTTGTGACCGAGAGATTATTTGGTCTAATGATGAAACTCTTGTTTCAACATTGTGAAATTGGGAGGAGCTATGCAAAGGGAAAGAAACTGATTTTGTCATTGTAGGAAAGAATTTTTTCAAGAGGTGTGTTCACCGGAGAAGCCAAAAATCCGTCAGAAGAAGCTATAGCAAGTTTCTAAAAATTACTTCCAATTAAAGCTGAAGGAATGATTGAAAATTTTTATTTATTTGAAGTGTTCTCTTTCTTTTTTGCTGAGTTCAAGAGGGGCTCAGTAGCAGCATGTTCTTTGAGAGAGCCCAACTACTCAACTTCAAAACACGAACAAGCGAGCACCTAGAACTTTCATTTAGAGTAAAGAAGGAGATGGTACGAAGCTGCATGTGTTTTTAATAGAAACATTGACATTACCTGATTATGGGTTTTGCAGGACTGTGCAACAGAAGGAAATGATCACTTCACGTTGTTGCATTCTAAGGAGTTCTCCTAATTTTAAGATATTTCACTGTAATTTTATGTGTATCCTTGCTAGAAGCGAAGTTAGTCGCATTGTGTGTCCTGTTTGTGTCTATTTTTTGCTTGTTTGTGAAGAGGAAGGATTGGCGGAGCTCTGTCTAGTGTTGCATCGATGGGGAGCCACAGGTTCACCAGCTCTGCAGGCCAGCTACACTCCCCCAGGCATTCACTGCTTTCTGGGAGGCACAAATTTCTGTACAGGGAGGGTACTTCCACATGCATTTAAAAACCCAGAAGTTTTAAGAAAAAATTTCACAAGTGCCTTCACTGTCATGATGTGCTTATACAACTCTTTTTTTCTGTGAGAAAATTGTGGCCAACTATTAGAGGCCAGAAAATTTTTAAAGCACTGTGGAAAATAGGGCTTATGTTAATGCTTGTGGAACATAGTGATTGCACCACCCGTTTCACTCCCAGAGGACTCTGGACTGTAAGGGGCAGAGATTTCTAAAATAATAATAAAAGAAATGTTTTCAGCTACAGCAACATTTAAGTGGCAAGGTGGTTTCTTGGCATTAAGAAAGGGCAGTCCTTGTCCTGAAGAGCTGCGATGCAGAGTCAAGGAGGAAGAGAGAGAGAGAGAACTACACGGACCAGCACAAATAAGGCAGTGTCTTCTGTGCAGATTAACAACGGCATCAACAGAGCAATATGGGTGAGTTTGTTTGCAAAGCCGGTCAAAACAACTCAGTTTAGGGCAATTCACACAGACGATGCTATTGGTTTTGCTCAGCATGTATGACCCTCACCCTCAGTCCTTTTTGCTTTCCCACCAGACATTTTCCTTGGTCAGTCTGGCTGCCACTTTAGATTTCTAGTGCTTCCCATGTTGCTTTTCTGTTTGAAGAGGGATGCAAGAAGAGCACCCTGTAACAAGAAGGGCTGTGGGGCATTTCCAGCCTTTGAATAAGCTGTATGGAATTTTTCGTCTCTTTTTTTTGTCCACGTTTACCGTCCATGTCGGCAAAGGCAGACCCAGCAAATGCTGATAATTCAGATAAAATGCACAGCGCTTAGGCTTGGTGTTGTTAGCTGTGGGGAGGAAAGGAGGCATTTAATACAGCTGTGCAGCAGATTGATACAGAGATAGGAGCAGAGGAGCCTCTGGTGTGGGGTTCTCTCAGGGGCTTGGTGCAGAATTTCTATGCGTGACTTCCTGGGTAGCTGCACAGGTATTTATCTGCTACATAAATAGGTCATCAGCATCTTTGTAGATCTAGTACAAACGTGTTCTCTGCTCAAACTCACACTTTTCTTCGTTTCATGCATGTACGGCTTCTCCCCGTGCCTCACGCTTGCTCTGGGACTGGCAATCCGTGCTGCGAACTCTCCTGTCCATCAGACCTGCTATTGTGCTGTCTTTACCAGCAGGGATTTCCTCTGTGAGCCATAACGTGCTCATGCATTTCCTCGTTGCTGTTGGTGCTGTACACATATACATTTTAAATTGTGCAGATTTGAAGTTTCGGATTTTTTCACCCCGCATAGCCCCCCGCCCCCACCCCCGGAATCGAATAACTTTACGGGTTTTACTCTTGGTGGGAAAGAACTGAAGGTCTTTTTTGTAGCTGTTAATGGTGTTCCCCATTTAGGGGATCCCAGTTAAGGGTGGTTTGTTTACAAAGCTGGCTGGGTTGCTACTTCTTGTAGCCTGAACTTGGTGCCCAGATGATGTCAGGTTGCTCGAAGCATCACAGGGACTTAATTCACCCCCACCCTTACTACGGGTGCTCTCTTACCTCTTTGGGTTCTGCCTCTGGTTCATAGCCAAAGGCTTATCTGCTGTGTCCGCAGCGCTCTGAAGAGAGTCATTTGCAGCTCTACCACAGCAACGTGCTTCTCCAGGAGCTGCGCCCGTCTTCCTGTGTGATGGGAAGAAGCCTCCCGCAAAAGCCATTTCTACTGGGCAATGAATTCGTTTGGCTTCTTGCCCCTGGGAGGTAAGGGAAGGTGGCTTCAGGCGGGCAGGGAGAGCCAGGTGAGGTCTTTCTGCAGGAAAATTGTTCCTCTAGACCGCTGTCGGTGTGTTTGCTGGGCATATATCTTGTTTCAGTTTCTGTGATGAAACTTTTTACTTTCACTAGGTGAAATGTTTTGGAGATAACCACAGTTTCCACACGCTCCCATTTCTGATTATTTGCAAGACACTGTTTTTGCCTGTAGGTTCCAAAGCACTGTAAGCTTCCGATAGTCAAACCCTGTAATTAAGAGGTGAATAATTTTGCAAGGACATGCCAATTGTGTGTTCCCTGATTTAGAGGAGTAACTTCTTTTGGAATGGCATTTGTACCATGAACGTCCCTTCTATCAGTTCAGATCTCATTTTGCAAATGTTCTCTAACGTTCCTGCACAATTCAGTTTCAGCACGTTCCTTCTGGAAACTTCAGCTGCAGAACTGTGCAGAGGGACTGATCACAGACGGGGTCCGGGCTGGTGCAGAGAATTCATGAAGGTTGCTAGAAGGCACCCTTGGGAAGCTGCAGTCAGCGTTTGCCTGCGGGATTATACCAAGGAAGCTAAATGCCTTGGCTCTCCAAGCTATTTAACAGTATTTTTATGCAGCCCCAAGACTCACTCCCTTCCCCACGGCTTTTCTAACCCATAGCCTGCTTTTCCTCACCAACCTCAGCCTGCTCGTTTCCCTCACCTCCCTGAGCAATACCTTTCCCATCTAACCCTTAAGGCTTTCTCACCAGCAGAAATTCCTGCAGGTGGAGCTGGAATGACGTCCTGCTGCTGGAGGAAGTTATGAGGCATCGGTTGTCACAGAGTAATTGCTTCCCTGTGGTTCCTGGCGCAGATGCCTGGACAGAGCATCTTGTGTCCCCAATGTCCTGGGGGTCCACAGACAGTCTGAGCGTGGCCAGCCTGCCCTTCAGCTCCGGCTAAGTCGTGGTGAGTCGACCACCTCTGGATCACCAAGCCGGAATATTGTGCAGCAGCTGGGTTTATTTTCGTTATAATAGGTGTCCTGGTTTAATTCTGACAGGATGGAATCTCATTTTGTCACCTGTCCCCTAAGGACAGTGGTGATAAGCATGATCTATAGCAGAAAACAATTTGTTACTGGATTCAGCTATATCAGTATTATCCAGGACAAGGTTGTCCTCACTGCGGCTTTGCACTGATTTATCTAGGGAGGACTCGTAGCTTTCTGAGATGCTGAGCAGCCTGAGGGTACGCAAGGACAGACGGACAATCAGGGTGTGGCTGCACTGTTGGTGCCTAATTCTCCTGTTGATTGTTTTCTGCCGGCGGCTGTTGCCTCCAAACCTCGAACTGGAGATGTGAGCCGCTTTGAGTCCCACTGCACCTTCACCATGCGGTTAGGTCCCACCAGCAGAGTGTCTTCCAGGCTGAGAAACACCCGCTAAAGCACAAGAGAGCTCCAAAAGGTTGGGAATGTGCTCAAAACTCAAAAAAATAGATCTGTATAGGATTCTAGCTGTGGGCACCAGCATAAAAGGATGGAAGCTTGTGGGAGAGAAAGAAGGCAGGCTGGGTGGGTTGCATGAGACTGAAACGAACTGTAGTGGGGCTGGGGTGTCTTTACTGCAAGTTGTTCATCAATCTGGAAGAATATGGTATGACGGCTCAGGATAGGCTGTCTTGAAGGCCGTGCTCCAGCAAAGTGAACCTTATTCCTGTGCACCATCGTAATGCCATCACTTGCGTGTTTTGAAGGATGGGGATGCTCAGTGTGGGGTCTACTCTGTGCCCGTCCTCAGTTACCTGCTGCAGGTGATGAAGCAGCCCTAGATATGGGTAGGTGTAGCTCTCTCCCCCTCAAGGGGCCACGCTTGTTGGGCCTGTGCCAGCATCCTCACAGCCCCTGCACCAGTGAAGTGTGACCATCAGCAGTTTTATCCGCAGCAGGTACAAAACATTGGCTGTGTGGAGTTCACTGGTGGGGCTTCAGCGAGGAGCAGGATCTGCTAAAGGGCCCGAGCCTCACAGCCCCTGCACCAGTGAAGTGTGACCATCAGCAGTTTTATCCGCAGCAGGTACAAAACATTGGCTGTGTGGAGTTCACTGGTGGGTCTCCAGCGAGATGCAGGATCTGATAACGTGCCTGAGAAAGACCCTGTGCCCCTGTGTTGCTCCCTGTTGGCAGGGAGTCTGGGGCATTTTGCAGCTTCAGGGTTTCCTCAGCTGGAAATTAATCTGTAACTTTGAGTTTAATAGTCCCTGGGGGACTGCCAGTTGGCTTGAACATTTGCGTTACAGGCCCTCCGCATGCCCTGTTGCGAGGAGATCTACAGTTCATGCCTCGTGTGGCAGAGCTGGAGGTGTGGTTCCATAATCTTTGCTTTTCCTGGTAAGCCGAGTTTTTGTGGTTACTTCTAGAGCCTCCTGCATCCCCTGACCTTTCTCTGGCAGGTGGAGAACCTTGCAGTCTTGCATCTGATGTCTCTTTTTTTTCCTTTCTGAAGAGTTTTGGAGAGGGTGTCCTGCTACTGCTGAGAGCAACCAGCCAGAGCTGGGGAGCTGCTGTGGAAACCGTTGAGCAAGGGCTGGGATTTGGTGTGAGTCCCACAAGGCTCTGCTTTAAAAATGTACGTTCTCGGCTCTGTTCGAAAAGCAAAGCTCAGCTCAGACAGCTGAGCTAAGCCAGCCAAGGCGCTCCCCCCGCTTCCACACTGCTCTGCTTTCACTACATTTCCCCATGAGTACCTGCTGGAAGACCTCACGTATATCCCACCTTAATGTCTACCTGGGCATGTCCATGCCCCTCGTGTGCAGAGCTGATGTTCTCACAGTTCCCTCTCCCCTGGCTGTTGCTTTTTCTTTCCTTTTCTTTCCTCTAATTTTTTTTCTTCCTGCAGTTCAAGAGCCCAAATTATTTCAACACACTAAACATTTTTTTGACAGTTAGTGACAGGAACAAACCCTTTTTCTCCCCTCCCCCTGGTTTATTATTTAAGGGTAGAAGATCATTGCATCCAGCAGAGCTGATCTGAACTCTCTGTTAGCAGGAAGGGGGAGGCTGATGGGGATCTGTCAAGGCACAGAGTTTGTGTTCATCAGCATCTTGGGAGAAACAGTGATGCCAGCTGCTTAGGAACATCTGGTTCTGGTTGTTCTCCCTCTATCTCAACCTTTGCTTTTCTTTTTTTCTTTCCTTTTTTCTCTGTTTTTGGAGTGTTTAGCGTTACTAACTCTAAACATTGGATCTAGTGCAGTGACAGCCTGGTTTCTCCTCTTCCACTCAGGTACCAGAGCCCTGCCAGGGTACTGGTCCAAGTGACCAGTACCAGTAAAAACCTTCTGGCTGGTCATGGGTTTCTGAAGGAGAAGCCTCAGTCATGAAGACCACAAATGGACTTCTGCTTCTAAAGGCCACCCAGTTTCTTCTGTCACAGTATACTTTCTGACTGGGAACTTAAGGACAAAATCCTACACACACTCAGGTCGCAGCCCACCATTCCTACAGGGTACTCCTGGCCTAGCGGCAGCTGAGAAGGACCCTGGCAGACGCCAGCAGTGGTGGAGAAGGACCACACACCATTCTGCACACCACCCCTTCTCCTGGAGCCCAGGAAGAGCCCTGGGTGCCGAGCTCACCTCCATTGTGGTTGATGCTGTTCAACTCCACCAGTGCCACGCTGACGGGATGCTGGGCAGCTGGGTAGTCCTCCTCGCTGTTGGGGTCATTCTCCCCACTGGCACCCTCCCTCTCCTCCTGGAGGCTCTGGTTGTCCCCCTGCCTGGGGTGGTGGTTACCAGTGTCATCCTTGCAGCAGAGTACTGCCACCTCATAGATGCTGTTGTGGCTGATCTGGTTGTTGATGAGGTGTGAGAGGCTGGAGGATGGCATCCACACACTGCAGCCCTTGTTGCCTTCAGTGTGGGGTGGAACAGCTGGGCACCCACCACAGCCCTGTGCTGGGCACCCACCACTGCCTCCTCCTGGGCACCCACCGCAACCCCTTGCTGGGGTTTCCTTACCATGAATGGCATTTCCCTCAGTGAGGCCCTTCCCATGCTCGCCCACCAACATGCCGTCCAAGTAGCCGCAGAAGATGAGGTTGTTCCTGAGGACAGGGTCACCCCCATAGCGGGTGTCCACCCCACCCCACTGGTTCTCACAGATAACATTCCCTGGGACTGGGACAGGGACAGGGAGGACAAAGCAACCACAGCAGCCTCCTGCCCACAGAAGAGCAAGGAGACCTGGCCCCACCAAAAATCTCCCACTGCCTGCGTGGAGCCCCAGCCACAGGATCTTCCCCATTCCCCCATTTCCCCAGTACGGTTTCCCACACAGGAGACTGGTCATGAGCAGTTCCAGTAACCACCACCTCACTGTCCTCTGCAGTGTCCTGCAAGGCAGAGTGGAAAACCACTCAGAGGTGCCACAACAGCAGGAAGGCATCATAGACAGCTTTAGCTTACAAACTAGATGGGAAAAAAAGCAGAGACCACGCAGCAGACTGGTCTGGAGCGCAGTTCCATATCCCAGCTGGGCCAGAGACAAAAAGACCAATAACTTGGAGGACACACTGTGGAAAGACACACTCCCTCCATCAGAGGCAGCAATGCCAACTAAAAAGTGCAAACCAGGGGATTATTGCATCTAAAGTCACCCGAGAACCACAATAAGATAAATTTTGCAATCAAACAAACAGACAGAGGCTGAAAGACAGAAACAAACTGGGCATAACGATGATGTTTTCATTCCCATACCTGTGATTTGGCCTCTCCCGTTCTCATTCACTGCTATTCCAGCAGCCAGTCCCTGCAGAATACGGTTCCCACTGAGGTAGGAGAAGAAAAGA
>NW_010428381.1:10922-11520 GCF_000710305.1 Buceros rhinoceros silvestris | reverse complement strand
CAGGTCTCTGCAGAGGCACCAGCCTCCCTGTGCCCTGTGCCCTGTGCCCCACGGTGAGAGCCAGGCACAGGGCAGCCGCAGCCGGAGGAAAGCACTGTGGGGAGGGCACATGCAAAGCAGAGTGGAGCTTTCAAGGAGGTGAAAGCACAGAAGAGACACACTGAGACGTATGTCAATGAGAGCATTCGAAGAGTGAGAGGTGCTCGTGCACATCCAAACAGCCACCGCACTGGACCAACTGTCTGTCCCCGCTGGGCAGATGAGGCTGATGCCAGACTGTTCCAAAATGTTGATCTCAACTTCCTCTGGATATCTCCTGATTTTGCATGACCTTGACCTAAACAAGTCTTTGGAGGTTGGCAGCTACCCGATTTTAAGAGCCAGGAGGACTACATCAAGTTCAGGTGAATGCTGGTGGAAAACTCTGTGGCAGCTTCTGTGTTAGAGGTGTTCCGTGGGATACTCTCAGCTAGCGAAAGAAGGCAGGGGGGGAGCTGGAAGGATTCTGCCAAGGAACTCCTCGACACGTGGCTGCTCTGCTGCTCAGGGGTCAGACACAGCTGCAGCCAAAGGAACTGGCACACAACGAGAGCCCAGT
>NW_010428381.1:10311-10829 GCF_000710305.1 Buceros rhinoceros silvestris | reverse complement strand
CGGCTCTCTGGGGGGAAGCCCCGCTGCCAGCCACAGGAACTGGCACACAAGGAGAGCCCAGTGTCGCCTCCCGCAGCCCAGCCCTGCCACCCCACCGGACACCTGCACCTACAGTCACCCCCACCCCTGAGATGGACTTCCCTTCTCAGGATCAAACTCTGCAAACCACCTGCACCCTCGGCTCTCCCGGCAGCGCGCAGCCGCGCGCCACACAGGGAGGCAGCCCGGCTGCTGCAGCTCCCCACTCCCGCGTGCAGCACGGAGCGGGGGGCTGCAGGCTGCAGACCCTTGTCCCCAACACTCTGCAGCCGGAGCCCACGGAGGTGGACGCTGCAGAGGAGTCAGTGAGGGCTTTACCCCACTTCCTCTGTCCTCCCTACCCCAGGGAGGAGTTGAGAAGCTTTACTGGCCACACACTGCTGCTGCAAGAGAAGTCCTGACCATGCCTGATGGCGAGAAAGCCTCAGGGGCAGAGGCGGTGCCGCGCTGGCCATGACAACCTGGAGAGCTCCTGGGGG
>NW_010428381.1:8565-10243 GCF_000710305.1 Buceros rhinoceros silvestris | reverse complement strand
GGGCAGAGGCGGTGCCGCGCTGGCAATGACAGCCTGGAGAGCTCCTGTGGGCCCTGTCACAGGGGAGACATCACTGCTGTCCCCTGGGCTCCCACCTGCCGCGTGTCAGGAGGAACAGAGCCCAGAAGCCCCAAGCCCACCACCAGCTCCTCCTCCACGCCATGACCCCAAATCTCTGGCTCACTGCTGAGGTTCAGAGTGGGAGAGCGATCGGGTGGATCACAAAGGAAAAACACCAATGCAGTGCAGTGGCCCCCTCAGACTCTTCCCCAGCATCCACCCAGGAGCCCTCACCAGAGGCCCTGGTGCTGTGAAGGGAGCAGAGCAGCTTCTACATCAGTGGGACAGGGTGGAAATGCAGCACTTGCAACATGCCGTCACCAGTGACACGGTCACCAGCGCTGGAGGAGGGCTCAGCGCAGCGCTCCGCGCTGCTGTCCTGCTCTCAGGGACACGGGCAGGCAGAGCGGGCAGCCAGCGCCTCTGCTGTCCTTGGCTCCCTGGCACAGCTGCCCCAGCACGCCTGCCAGAAGGGTGCACAAGGTGAAATCCAACAGCAGCCAGGGTAAGGAGGAGGGAGGCCATGAAGCCATCCCAGAGGCAATCCCCCAGGACACAGGTCGGAGGCTCTCAGCTGCCCAAGTCCCACCACAGCAGGGAAGTGCCTTCCAGAACAGCTCTCACCAGCTCAGGGGAGCAGGCAGGAACCTGGAAACGCTGGGCACTGTCACTCCTGGCACCTCCCGGCCTCAGCCTTGCCACAGTGGGAGCCGAAGACGTACCCAAACAGCTCTTCAGCTGCTGCAGAGGTACCTCTGACTGTTTGAAGACGTACGTGCTGAAAGGTCTGTGTCATGCTTAAAAGTGGTACTCGGCACCTACCCTGCTGGCTCACTTCTGAGGAGGTCACCTTCCTGCCTTCTGCACCACAACTCACCAACACCAGCCAGGCAGTGGCACTGGATGGGGCTGGTCTTGCAGCACTTGGGAATGTTTACGGATGTGGAAAAGGCACCCAGCAAAGGACATCACTCTTACCCTAAATACGTCCTGCCGCCAGCCCTGCCCGACTGCAGCTGCACACACTGTCCCACTGGTGCAATCCTGCCATGGCAACAGCCCCATCAAGCCCCACGCTCAACCCGGCTGCACGTGATGTTGCCGGGACAAGAGTGGTGAACGCAGCCTCAGCCAGCACCGGAGCCTGTCTCCAGCCAGCACAGAGCAGAGCTCCACAAAACAGGAGGCTTGTCAGGAGAAACAAGGTGTCCTTCCACCAAGCTTCCTCCCTGCCTCCTCCCCACCACCCACCATGTGCCAGCAAGCATGAACAGTCACACATCGGTCATCTGGAGCAAAGCTGGAGTTGCAAACGATGCTATGAGAAAGTACGGAGGCAAGGATCTACAGTGAATCTCCCCACCCTCCGCACGGCTGGGCCCTGCTGTTACAGTCCCACTTTTCTCAGAATCTGGTACCTCTGGGAGAGCACTTTCCCTTGCTGGAAAGCCCAGCCTGGCCCATGTGTCCTCAGGACCGGTATGTCTGCTGCAGGCTTCTCCCCAGGTCCCATCCACACTGAGTGCTGTGGTAACCTCTTCCTGGTACAGGTGGTCAGCCTAAACCTCATCAGCTCTGCACACAGACCGTGAGACTCCGGCCCAGGCTGCCCACAGAA
>NW_010428381.1:3579-8299 GCF_000710305.1 Buceros rhinoceros silvestris | reverse complement strand
AGAGAGAGGGGAGAAGCCCCATCCCTGGCCCCATGGCAGGTCAGGTTGGCCCTTGGGGCTCTGAGCCCCCTGCTCTGGGTGCAGATGTCACTGCTCCCTGCAGGGGTTTGGACCGGATGACAAATGTCCCTTCAACCCAGACCAGTCTGTGATTCTATGACCATGCAAGAAGTCACTATCATGAGATCTACAGGAGTCAGGACTGAAGCACTGCTAATTACCAGCACTTCCAGCACGAACACTCACATCCAAGCTATGGGGCTGACCCAGGGCAACCATTTTCTTCCCTTTGTGCCCCACCCTGCTCTAGAGCACCGCGGCAAGCTGTCACACGCCTGCTCCTTGCCACCCACAGGCACAGTGGGAGGTGGGGAGAGGTGGCAGCACAGATGAGATGCCCCTAACATCTGCAGGCAGTGCTCCAACTGCCGTCTCATTTCTGGGTTCCTGGCTACCAGGTGATACCACCAGGTAAAGCTGATGGCATTGACCTGCCAGAGACAAATGCAGGCATCTATATCACATGGCTTTAAGCACACACCTCAGTAGATCCAGGTGTGTAAAGCAGGAAGGTGAACTGGAGTAACAACGGCTGGAGTGCTGAGGTCTGTTTCCCCTTTTCCTGCAAAAATCACCACCAGACGTGTGTTCATCTTGAACACAGCCTGTGTCCTCCTCAGACCCAGGGGGAAAGCCCAGGACAGGCACTGGGCAAAGACCTGGGTGCAGCAACCAGACAGAGGGAAGTCACAGAAAGGTCCTAGTGCAGCACCGTCCTATTTCTGCTCTAGAGTGGGGACACAAAAAAAAGAGAAGTGCCCAGGGGAGGAGTAATTCTTAACAGATGAGGGAGGAGAGAGAGGGAGAGGTCACTGCTAGCTGACAAACCTCACAGCAGGGCTTCCATTACACAGAATATAAATGCCAGCTTCTTTATTCCCATGGATCTGATGGCCATGGGTGGATGATGCCTTTTCCGTTGCCTGCACTGACAATGCCTGAGCGAAGGCCACCGCGTATCCCATCACACTATGGTGTTATTTTTGCACCTGTAGGGACAATAAAAGCAAAAGGAAGGAAGGTCACTCACAAAACCGAGCAAGAGGAGACAGCAACCACAGAGAAAAGCAACAGCTCCCAATCCTGCTGGGGAGAAGAGCAGATGGGTGATTAATCCAGCTGCCAAGAAATCGCTCTCAAACAGTCAAGGCATGCTCAGCTTTTACCTTTCTTTGGGGTTCTAGCACACAATGACAGATTTCCCTTCGGTACAGCCTCTTCTTCCTCCAGCAGCTCCTGCTGCCACCTCGAAGGGTTGCCCTGGACCAGGCGAGACTTCATTCCCCGCAGCCCATCTCTTACTGGGCTGGTGGGGCTGCAAACCAACAGCTTTCCACAGCCACCAAGAGGAAGAGAACCTCGGAGGCACCCTGCAGGAGCCAGAGGCAGGGGTCGAAGCGGGGGCTTGGTGTTGCAGCATGTTGCAGCATGTTGCAGCATGGTGCCTTTTCCCCAGTGGCACAGCCTGAATGACCACGGCCAACAGCCCCACAGCTGCTCTTCTCCACAGGGGAAGGGGACAGGAGCATGCTGGGACCCAGTCCCAGCCCAGTACCTCGCAGAGTGGTGGGGCAGGAATCACCAAACCAGGCAAAGCAACAAAGAGTGGCTCAAAGCTGCAACCAAGGCCAGACTCATCCCCCGGCACTGCGGCTGAGCTGCCACCTCTTCCGTGGGGCTGCAGCTCTGCCTGCTCCATCTCCTGTGCAGAGCTCACACGGAGACCGTGACACAGCCACAGGGTTGCTCCCTTACGAATGTCCACTCCAGCCTCACCGTTCAAATGGATGTTGTTGTCGGCAATCAGACCTCCTGCTGACAGGCGCAGGAATATCCCTGATGTTTTGCCACGGTGGATGTCATTCCTCAGCATGACAGCCTGCTGGGAAGAGGAGAAGCACCAGGAGCTGCGGTTAGAAGGACTAGGAAGAGGGTATGAACAAAGGGTGCAGTTCTCCCTTCCACAACCCCTGGGCATCTACAGCCTCTCTGCCTCTCCTGCAGCCCGGGCTGTGCCAGGCACAGGTCAGCTGAAAAGGTCTGTGCGTGGGGACAAGTGCTGCGGTTAACACCACTGGCATGGTCTGCGTGGGGATGGGGAGCCATGGTGCTGGGTGCTGCGCAGCCAGAGCAAGGACATCCTCTGCTTGATGAAGCCCACGTTCGGGTGTTCGCTCACTGCCCTGTGACTGCACACCATCAGCAACAGCAAGCTGTGGTGGTGTGCTTCCCCACCCCAGTACGGCCTGTATCTCCCTGCTCAAGTGACCAATGGATGTGTCTGGTCCTGTGGATTCTGGGGAGGCAGGTAACAGCACAACAGCCAAGGGCTGATTTGAGCCATGCACCCACCTCACCACGGAGCTGGACAAGGTCCGGCTCACACCAGATATGAAGAAACTGACACCTGTAGTTGGGATGTAGATACGACTATAGAATCAAAGATTTATAGAATCACCTAGGTTGGAAGAGAACTTTAAGCTCCTTGAGTCCAACTGTTCCGCCAGCACTGTCAGGTCACAACTAAACCACACGCCTCAGCACCACCTCGACACGGCTCTTCAACCCTTCCAGTGATGGGATACAGCCCTTTCAGGAAAGAAATTGTTCCTTATATCCAACCTAAACCTTCCTTTGGCTGAGAGCATTTCATGGCAGCAGACTGCATGCAGGATCTGTCCTTGAGCAGGGACACCTCTCAAGGTCACTCCTCAAGGCCGAGAGAGTCTTTGCCACAAGATTCTTGGTAAGTGATTAATAGCTAAATACGAAACCTTAGCTAAGTTACATAAAGGATTGATTGCACATACGTAATCCTTTAGACATAAACCAAGCCTGGGACTAGGACTGGATCCAGCCACACCTGGGCTCCCCTCCAAGGAGCTTGCAAAGCAAGCGTTTCTACTCTGAACCTCCTGACACAACACGAGGTTTTCCTCACCCTTTGTATCTCTTCCATTAGACTTACACAGCTGACCAAGTCTAAGATTAGGCCTGGCCACCCCTGGGCTCCGTCAGGAGTCTGGAAAGCCAGGGGTCCAGTCTGAACCTCGTGACTCAACAGGAGGGTCTCCCTGGCAGTTCTGTGTGGCCCTGCCCTCTATGCAGCAAATAATCCAGTGTCCCTCGCCATCAAGTCTTGTTAAACCACTGTTGCATTTAACATCAAACTTAGTTAAATCGCTGTTTCATACCAAGGAACACGTTGCTGTTTTTCTCTTATAAGTGAAGTGCATCACTCCATCCATGACACAGGTGGCCACTCCATCCCATCCCATCCCATCCCATCCCATCCCCATGCTGCTTGTGGTGCAGTAGACCTGTCCCATCCCCACTCGGGCAGTCCCCACCTGCACCAGCCTCCGATCCGTACCCCGCTGGCACGGGCTCCTCCTGATGCTGCTGCACAGAGCACAGGCGACACGTCACGCCCACGGAGCCCCCCACCAGCCTCCCATGACACGAACTGGGCCAGCACGCCACAGCGCACACACTGCCCGTGACCTGTCCATGGCCACGCACCTTCACGACACAGACCCTGCCCTTCTGGGGCAGAATGGCAGAAAATGGCCAGCAAACTGAAGTCACCATCACCGCTCATAACAACCTGGTTTCCTCTAAGCAAATGAGTAGTTAAATATTTATGCAGAAGCAATCTTCAAAATTTTCCAGCCAAAAAAAATCATTTCTTAAATGTGTATCTTACAAGTGCTAAGAAACAACCTACAAATTGCCTTTGCCCAACCCTCTTCAACAAGCAATGAATATCAGAAGGTAATTAAATTACACTGTCTTTAATTTGCTTATTCCAGAAAGATGCTTCATTCAATCTCTTGACTATAAGTGGAGTTTGGCAGGGCTTGACAGCCACCTGTCTTCATCAGGCATGCCTGGCTGGTCGGGGAGGGAACTACAGGAGGTGAGAAACACAGAGGCTTGATCCAGCTGCGTCCCCCACAGCAGACATCAGCCCAGGCTTGTTCTGCTCCAGAGAGTCCTGTTTCTGCAAGGTCACCGAGCCCTTGCCAGCTTCACCGTGCTCCAACTTCAGAGTCACAGACTGGTTTTGGTTAGAAGGGACCTTCAATGTTCCTCCAGCCCAACCCCCTGCAGTGAGCAGGGACATCTTCAACTAGAGCAGGCAGCTTAGAGCCCCAGGGGCCAAAGTGACCTGGGATGTCACAGACTGAAAAGAAAGACTCAGCTTGACGTAACTGAGCAAGCTTTATTTTCTACAAGCGTCTTTTCTAGCTACAGAGAAGGAGCCCGGAATACGCAGCCAAACAGGAGGTTCATGTACTCCAGCATGCTCGTGGGACCCCTGTATCAACCAGCCACGCGATCAGCCAACACACGATAAGCCAGCGTCCTGGCCAGGGACACAACTGTCACACACCCCATGTACTCTGCACTGCGGAACTCCCTTTGACCTGTTGCAGGCCCTTAAATTAGGATCTTGTTTTCTTGTTATCCATATTCTCAAAGCGAGCTGTCACAGCTGCTGCAGATCCCTAATGCGCATCCTCTGGGTTACGTGCAACACTGCAATGGTGGCAGCGACGGGGCTTCTGCCACCTCTCAGGGAGACCTGGGCCAGGGGCTCACTACACTCAGCAGCAACAATCTCTCCCTTCTCTCTGCTCTCAATCTCCTTATGTCC
>NW_010428381.1:0-3339 GCF_000710305.1 Buceros rhinoceros silvestris | reverse complement strand
GAGGGTTCCACCCTCGGGTCACTCCTGGGGCTCCTCTGGCCCCGCTCCAGCAGCTCCGTGTCTTTGCTGGGCTGGGGACACACGAGTTGCACCATGCCCCCATCTCACCAGCAGCATTTCATGGTCTCCCATTGCCTGATGCTCTGACACCCACCTCTTGACAACAGCCTCTGGGTTAATTCCTACCTGAAAAAATTCTCACTGACAGCAGAAGCCGGGCTGACCTCATCTCCCTCCCTTTTGCTACCCATGAAAACCAGGCCACTGAGTGAACTGAGAGCAAACCAAACGGAGTGAAAACAGATCTCAGTTGGACCCGCATTTGTTGCTAGCCTAACTGCCATGAAAACAGCCCTGAAGCAGCTCGGCAGAGCCGCACAGGTGCCTCTGCTCCCTCCTGCCACCGTTCTGCGTCCATGGGTTGACATCAGGAGGGCACCTCTGGACCAGGTATCCCTTGGAAAGAAAGGAGCTGTCCTTCACTGCCAAGATGCAAAGCAGTTCTGCACAGCAGTGGAGCTCTGCAGCCCTTCTGTGGGGAACCCCAAACCCAGCGGATAAGCCATCCCCTTCCTCCCCCTGCACAAAACCTTTACCTGCGGTCTTTCAAAGCCATAAGCTGAAAAACGGGCCCAAATCCTGGACTGCCCCAACCAAGCAGTGGGATAGTCTTGCTCCGGGCAGGTGGCTGGAGAGGAGCCTCCTGAGCCGCTCTGACACTGTCAGCACTGGGGATGTTGGCAGCATGATTCTTCCCTCAGTCCTGGCCACCCCTGTCCTGTCAGAAGAGGAGCACAGGCACAGAGGTGGAGAGCTCTGGGCAAGCGCAGGGTGAGATGACGCTGCGCTGAGAGAAAGCCTCAGTACAGCCTCCAGCAGTGTCCCCAGCCAAAATCCTCCCGACGCCCTGTCTCCACCTGCAGCAGGCACTGCTGAAGCAGCCAGCACTGGTCCTGGCACGGGGCAAGACAGCAGCTGACACAGCAGTCCCCAAGTTGCCAGGCTTGTAGTGTGGGCTGTGCTGGGAGCAGCAACGGTGACAATAGCCAGCAGCACTTCTACAGCCGGGCTGACCGCACGACCCCAACGTGCCACCACGTCACAGCGGTTGCAGTTACAACCTCTCGGCCCATGGAAAGCAGGTGGCCAGAAGGGACCGGTTCTTCATTTGGGCAGTTCACCCAGGCCGTGCCCAAGAAAGGAGCTGGTGGAGCAGGAGGGGGAGGGAAGAGGGCTCGCAGCAGACTGCACAGCACCTTGCTGGTTTGTACGCAGCGCACTGCAGAGGCCAGGTCCCTGAAGATGCTGCCTTCCAAGTTTGCTTGCCCTCGTGAATAAATTCATATTCCTCTCCTCCTGTCCCTGAAGAGGCCCTGTCGGACGGTGCAGCCTTGCAGAGAGCTGGCCAAAGACTTAGCCTCCTTGTCCTGCTGCAGCTCCTGCTGCAGAGACTTGAGCTTAAGGTCCCTCTGAAGGGCATGCAGCCTGGTGCTTTGAGGCATGGTGTCTGTGACACCAGCAGGAGTGTGACTCAGGATTGACAGGGCACTCTGCACCTAGCATGAGCACCCTCTCCATCATCGCTGTCACTGGAGTTTGAGTTGAGGGCTGGATACTCCTCCTCCTCCATTGCTGCCTGAAGGTTCTCTCCAAATTCAGTGTCCTCCTGGGCTGAGCCAAGCAGGGCTTGAGCACCCACAGCCGAGAGGAAGCTGCCTTGCTCTTCCCCTACGACAACCTTGCATGTTCTCACCGACCCCAGCAGCGATTCCCCACAGCCACCCTGCCTGGCCACGGGGCAGCCCTCATGACTGGGCTCTCGCACAGACACTGCGCAGGACTTGGCCAGCATGGCCAGGTGCTTGCAGGCCCGGTTACAGTCAGAGCTTGGGCAGCCTCCACAGCCACAGAGGAGTTCTCACTGTCAGCGAACTCACAGTTCCCCAGGAGGCAGAGGGCCATGCTGCGGAGGTGGATGCTGGGCTGGCTGAGAGTGCAGAACTTCACCTGGCACGTCCCTGGCGCATGGATCTGCAGCTGCCTGCTTTCAAAGATGCCATTGTCGAGCTGGACGTAGCCTGAGGCTGTCTAGACAGCAAGCACAAGGTGAGACCATTGCACAACGCAAGAAAAAGCAGTCCGGGACGTACTATGGCATCCTTCCATAGCAAACAGGCCCATGCTCACAAACACAACAGGCATTCAGGTGTCACAACTGCAACGAGCTCTCACAGGCATGGAGCAGTGCTGCAAGCTCAGGCAGCAACAGTCTTGCAACAAGGGGCTCCTACAGACTTTCTTCCCTGCTGGCAACATCTCCTTCGCTTCCCTGCCAAGACACAGCCATGAAGTCTCTGCAGTCGGCAGGGAAGCAGACAGGGCCTAGACGTGCCAAGGTCACTAACCCTTAGTAACACTCCCTGCACGGGAGTCTGCAACCTGCAGAGACGTGTATTCGCCAGCTGGCGTCATTAACAGACTCCAGGGTTTATGGGGCAAAGCAGCAGGTAGGGTGACATCAAACATCTCCTAGCTGGGCTGGAGAGCTGCTCCCTGGAGCTATTACTGCGTTTGGTGGAAGGAAGCTGCACCCTCAATGCAAATCACTGGCACTGTCATGAGACACACCATCAGCTCCTTGCTCCCTGGCTGTGGTTCCCCATCTGACTTGACGGTGCTCGCAGAACTGTTAGCCATCCCCACCATAGCCTTCCTGCTTTGCTAGGGAACATGCACAGAAACTGATGGGTGCTGGGAAACCAGCAGGACAATTGTACACGGCCAAATATCTCCCTCCTGCACAGGTAGGGCATGTCTCTGCTTATCTACAGAAAAAAACAACAGAAAGACTTTCTCCCTCCCAGAAGGACACGGAGGGGTTGCAGCGTGTCCAGAGAAGGGCAGCAGACCTGGGGCAGGGTCTGGAGCACAGTGCGCTGAGGAGCGGCTGAGGGACCTGGTGGGGCTGAGCCTGGAGCAAAGGAGGCTCCGGGAAAACCAAGCATAAAGTCTACCCCCTCCCCAGAAGCACACGGAGTGGTTGCAGCGTGTCCAGAGAAGGGCAGCAGACCTGGGGCAGGGTCTGGAGCACAGTGCGCTGAGGAGCGGCTGAGGGACCTGGTGGGGCTGAGCCTGGAGCAAAGGAGGCTCCGGGAGACCTTCTGGCTCTGACAGCTCCCTGACAGGAGGGTGCAGCCAGGGGGGGTTTGGTCCCTTCTCCCCAGGAAAAAGCGACAGGATGAGAGGAACCGGCCTCAAGCTGGGCCAGAGGAGGTTGATGTTGTCCCTGAGGAGCTGTTTCTATCCCACTGGGGTTGTGCAGGCGTGTCCCCGGCTGCC
>NW_010428380.1:28466-39729 GCF_000710305.1 Buceros rhinoceros silvestris | reverse complement strand
GGTGTGGTTTGGGGGAGGGGGGAGAACCTCTGAGTCTCTTCTAAGTTCTCTTCTATGACTCCCCAAAAAGCACTCTGCCGAGGTTTCCAGTGAGCGTTGTATGCCTGGACAGCAGTAGTGGTAAGCTGAGTCAGGGGAGTACTATTACAGAGTTGTACAGGAGCCTTTTGTGGGTTCAGAAATTGTGGAAATTGATCCTGTTTTGACTGTGCCAAGCTTCCACGTCCCTCAAAAACCTGCTTAATATCAAGTTTAAACCACTGTTCCTCAGGACCTCCCTAAATTTTTGCCACTTCAGCTCAAAATGTTTGTCAGCTCCTGTTCATCTTGGTGACACTAACACCATCCTGTTCCCCTTTCTGCTTTTTGCTGAAAAATCCTTCAGTGTCAATAAACTGAGCCTCTTTCTTTTCCTTTTGCTATTTTTGTAGGCCTCTTCTGAGTCATCTCAAGAATTAGTGCTAGAAATCTCTAATAAACTGGAACAATTCTGTGTTTCCCCCGGTTGTGTTCAGGGTTGCCTAGATGAGTCTTTAAAGCCAGCCCTGAATCCTACCAATCTCTCCATCGGACATTTTGTTCCATAGACCTTTTACATCTGCCTGTGGTTTCAGCAATCAGAACAACTAGGGTTGTCAAGAGCTTCCAGAGCCTTGTAGATGACTGAAGGCAGTTTCACCTTAGTGTAACTTATGTGTATTATACAAATCACGCTTTTCACGCTTAACAAAATATTACTTACAACTAATAATTAGTGCCATTTACATTTATAGCAGTATGGTGCTTTGATGCTAACACCTTGGCTTAAACATAGTTGCCTAATGCCATTCGTTAATATGTGTTGCATGCGTGCTTCCTTGTAAAGATTTTAATAACTTGAAATAATGACTTTATTTTTTAAATCAGGCTTGAAATTTATCATGATGATGCATGTATCATTCATTACAATGACTCACTGTCTAACAAAAACAGTATTTTGATAGGGGACCTCTTTTAAGTATTCTTGGCTACTGCAGCAGTCTCCAGGATAGGATTTAGAGGTGGCAGATTAAGTTCCTTCCAATGTATTCCAGAATGGTCTAGAGCAATAAAATATGGATTTATTTCCTGCCAACACTTTAAATCCATTTATTTTCCGTCCAACTTCTATTTGCCGAATAGAAGTTGTGAACAGCAAGGCTGTAGAGTTTGAAGAGCTGTTCGTAGAAGGATAAAGAGCTTTTGTCTGAGCACAAATAGACCAATAAACACACTCTAGAGAGCAAAAATGACTTTGTGCTTGTGCCACAAGCACAAAATCTGGCCAGCATCCCTGGTTCAGTCACAGACTCAATCTGCTACGCAGAGAAAGTAACTTACTTTCTTTGAGAGATCCATTTTTTAGGTGAATAAAAGGTAACAGATTTGCCAAAGTGGTAACTGCTGTTTCAGTTGGTTGTATTAATGCCCAGATACAGTTTATTGTGCCTAATCATGCATGTTTAAAGCTACTAATTAATTGGTGATTACATATGTCAGTTTTCTCACCTATAAAATCTTGGTTATGTGTTCTTTCTCAAAAACTTTCAGTTAACTTCAGAGTATAACTTGGCTGGGACAAAGACTGTGTCCTGGTGTGTGTGCAGGGCACCTAACAGGGTGGAGCCCTAACATTTGTTGGCATCTCTAAACAGTTGTTACAGTATATATAATAGTAAAAATGTGATTTTTTTTTTTTAACCTGAGCGTTTTCAGAATGCAGCATCACAGAAGTCGTAAGTATCACTATAGTTTGCTTTCAGACATTATTGTGATGTCATAAAATAATGTATTTTGTACAGCCACTATCATAAGAGAGTTAGTTTGGGCTGTGTAACATGGAATTTATTTTTAGTCAAGATCAGACTTATTTAGTTGTGCCAAAAAACCTTTAAAACTTACTGTCCTATGCATGAGTGACAAAAAGCTGCTTTTCTGCTCCTCTGATTACTACCTATGTCAATGGGGAGAGGCACAAAACTGAAAAGTAATGGTGGGATATCCATCTGCTGGGATAAAACTACGGTTGGTTTATAGCAGCAGAATATTTGTGGGAGATGGAGGGACAAGCTGTAGAGAGGGGGTAGCATTTCTCTACACGTGTTGTTAACAGGGTGTTGGGTTTGTTTGTCAAGGCTATATTCTCTACAGCACTTACTTGTGGGAAGAGAAATATATTTGGAGAAAAAACTGCTGAAAAAGCATAGGACTGCTTTGGACAAGTAGAGTTGTGGAGCTGTCAGCAAGGTTGTTACTGCTCCTGGCTTGACTTCTTGCTGTGATTCTTTTCATTTGAAAAGCACATTTTCTGGAATTTTAGGTGGTATCTGCAGAAAATGCCCAAAGGCATAATGGACAAGATGCCCTGAACTAATTATCTGTGACATGGAGGGAAGTTTATAGAGCTTCTAATTTGAATGAGTAACTCCAGCTACTTGAGGACATTTCTAAAGCACTGACACCAGTGGGAGGCCAAGGTTTACAATAAATGAGTCTCTAAAGGTAGGCTCCTCACTCAATGTTTATTTACTTAATGAGGAGGATTGCTTTTTAAGTGTCAACTGCTCATTGACTGCTATTAATACCAGCAGAATTAGTAGCAAAGGAAATAACCAAGAGTAGTGCCATAATCATTAAGTTGGTTTTGTGCTAGGTAATCTGTGCTTGTGGTCAGAAGCAAGCCAAATATGCAGTCTGCAGCTTCTGGCCCAAATAAGCCTGCTCTCTGATGTAAAATAACGTAAAAATAATAATAAAAAAAAAAAAAGAGAAGCCCCTAGAACCATGTGTTGCAGACAGGAAGGTAACAAGGATAATAGAAGAAAGATCAACTGGTCATCTCAGGGAGGTGATTGTTTTTCTTGTGGATTTGCCATTGTATTTTAGCTGCCCTCGTTCCTACCGGCAGCATGGAAAACAAATGCTGACAGAGAATGTAGCTTGGCAGATGGACTTGGGCAGGGTGCCCTGTGCAGCAGGGGCAGCATGGAAGGTGACACTGAGGCACCTGTATGCCTTTGAATAAGGAGGCAGGTGATACAGACAGATTGGAACGCACGTGGCCAGTATGACATGAGCTCAAAATGTATGCTTGCTGTGAAGGGGACTGAATTAGTCTCAGATGGCATCATATATAATTACTGAATATATTTAGAGTATGTGGTAATATGGTCTGAGACCTTTTGTATGTTAATTCTGCAAACTTCAATATATATCTACAAGACGCATGTGAAATCAGGGCAAGCCTAGATAGGGGAAATATTTTCTCCTTACAAACTTTAAGCACAGTTCTGCAAAAAGGTAACATACCACCACCAAAGTTATTTTTTTATTATCCAAGGTGGCTGTGTGTAATGTATGCAAGAACTGCATACTTAGGTATTCAGGCTTAGTTCATATTTGGGACATGGAGGTTATTTGTCCATGTTTATCAAATGTGGTTTGATTGAAAAGTAGAGAGTAAACATTAGTCATGTATTATATTATGAGTCTTAAGGCTCAAATAACTCATGGAATTTGTTAGCCAGTGTTGAAAATATTGCCTCTGAACTATCTCAATAACTTACTATATACGGATGAGCTATTAAAAAGATCTACAACCCCCTCCTTCCAAACAACAACAACAAAAAACCCAGAAACAACCCCCAAAAAACTCTTGTAGCTTTACTTTTTATGTATGAGATCTTTCTGTCCTTCTGTCCATCCTTAGAGTGATCTTAGAAGCATAATACCAAATACTTGAAATTATGAATGTTCATCCTCTTAGCAACTGTGTACGTAGCCCGGGCCCTTAAACTCAGTTACAGGAAGGCTTAAATTAGTTAAAAGCACATTATAACCTAGGCTGAGCTGGAGCTCAGGCAGGCTACTTACAGAACATTCCTTCTACCTTTAAAAATTCTAAGCAATTTTACTACCATCAATGCATAGATTTCAGCCAAGCATCAGTGGGACAAACTAACCTGCAAATCTTTTTTTTTTTAAATATGAAGTTATTGTTGTTTACAGAATATCTAATGCAAAAAAAGACTTTTCTGAAAAGACTGAAAAGTTTTTTCTATGCACCAAATAATTGGATTTGAAAATGTTGCTGAAACTGTTGGAAATTGTAGATCAGTTTTCTTATGTTCCTAATCTACAAGGTGACACTTTGACTGGATAGATTTCATAAGAAAAGTTGCAAAATTGTTATATAGTTAGAGAGAATCTGTTTGAGGAGCCCAGTTCAGACAGAGTATACAACATTAAGTTCCTGAACTATAACATCTTATCAAAAGAGACTTCAAATTTGAGATGACATAGAAATTTTCTCTAGAAAGCCTACAATTCTTTATTTCCTACTCCTCTCCAACATTTATTAGCCCAAATTTCAGTTGAAAAAGTGTTTTAACAGAAAATATTGACTGACCTGCCTCCAATCTTCTGTTTGAGAAAAATGTTTTACTCACAACTGTTTGAAACCAAATCTTTTGTTATGCAGGGAAGCTGTGGTTTAGCTCAGGTCACACTGCATCTTGGTGTCAGCGCTGAGAGATGTCTTTGGGAAGAAATTCCCTTCTTCCTTGTCTTTTGTTTATGCATCTCTTCCCCTGCCAAATAATTTCTATTGCTCTATGTGGGACTGAACTACCCCTCTGGCTTTACGTGGAAGGAGTACAATCTTCTACAAATTGACCCCTCCCTGGAAGTGTCCAAGGCCAGGTTGGATCTGGCAACTTGAGCAACTTGATCTAGTGGAAAGTGTCCCTACCTATGGCCGGAGGTTTGGAATTAGATGATCTTCAAGGTCCTTTCCAACCCAAAACGTTTTGTGATTCTCAGAATATTTTATTGAAGTTGTTTTTGTAGTAAGTTCCAATGTGGCAGTGTCCCACCATTAGTGTTTGAAATGTGAACCTGCACTTACACATTTCACCCAGTGCTGCTGCCTTTTCATTGAAGATTTCCAGATATATAACATTTATTTTACTGCCATGGTGGTATGTAAACATCATGGCAGCACTTGCTGTCATTTGAAGAATTGGGACTGTTATTCTGAGCTGACTAATGAAGAAATGGAAGAAACCAATTTCATCTATCTAATATTTTTGTGCTCCGGTAGTTTTGAAAAAGAGAACTTTTTTTCCTCTTCCCATGAATAAGGTGTAGCAATAAACTTTTCCATAACTTTACTGAACCAGGTCACATAAATGCTCTGTAATGGGCTCTTATACTGGACATGCAGAAGGAAGCATTTGCTGACTGGCCTTTATAGTCCTCTTTGGTGTGGTTATAGCTGGTGTGAAGCAGTGGAAATGACTGAATACTAACATCAGGCGGCCGGGTAACCAAACAGAGAAATTTATGCTAGCAGTAGGAGACATGAAACGAGCATCACAGGGACAGTATAAACAATGTATAGCAACAGTCCTGACTGGAATAGATGTTGAAAGATATTTGATCTTCAGTTAAGCTGGTGGTTCTGCACCAGGTGTTAGTAATAAAACCTTCCACAAAAGAAAAATGAAAAATCACTTGACAGAATACTGAAGTAACCTCTATTGAGCAATTCTGCTCTAGACCATTTGGTCTGACTTTAAAGGAGAATAGAGATGTCTTTCTGCTGTTGGAGAATGACAACTGGGAATTGTACTATTATGTGAAAGTTCAGCTTCCCACAATAGAAAGAAAATGTTGCAGAGTCAAACAAAAAAACCCCCAAAACTGATAATAGTTTAGGTTTAGTTTTGGTAAGCAGTGAAGGCCCAGAAAAAAAATAGGTTTAGAAAATAACTTTGGACAATATGATTGAGCATGAATGCAGGAATTGTTGCAAAACCCATTTACCTTGATTTTATTACTGCATTGTTGTAGTGATAGATTATTTTCTTTTAAGATATCACTGGACATTTCTTCACTGTCTGTTTTTGCTAGAGAGGCAAGAATTTGCAGGAATTGCAAACTGCTTCCCAAGAGGTATAATCTCTTGCTTTGATTTACAAGTACCAAGACAAGTTCATCTGCAGCACCACTTTGTTCAGGTTTCCTGTCCGCATTAAAATAATGTACTTAGTGTTTTAGAGCTTTCTGTCTTTCTCTACAGCTTTGTGGCAAGAGCTGTGTTTCAAGATGCTCAAAGTTGTGGACTTCCACAAGTGGACGAAGGGGGAGGTTTGGATGTTGTCTGCCTGGACTTTAGTAAAGTACTTTAGTAAAGCTTTTGACACTGTTTCCCACAGCATTCTCCTGGAGAGACCGGCTGCTCATGGCTTGGATGACAGAGCTCGTCACTGAATAACAAACTGGCTGGATGGCCGGGCCCAGAGAGTGGTGGTGAATGGAGTGAAATCCAGTTGGCGGCCAGTCACAAGTGGTGTCCCCCAGGGCTCACTACTGGGGCAAGTTCTCTTTAACACCTTTATCAATGACCTGCACTCTCAGTAAGTTTGCAGTTAGCAGCAAGTTGGGTGGGTGTGTCGGTCTGCTTGAAGGTAGGGAGGCTTCTACAGAGGCATCTGGACAGGCTGGATCAATGGGCCAAGGCCAATGGTATGAGGTTCAACAAGGCCAAGTGCCAGGAACTGCGACTGGGCTACAACAACCCCCTGCAATGCTACAGGCTTGGGGAGCAGTGACTGGAAAGCTGCCTGGTGGAAAAGGACCTGGGGGTGCTGATCAATAGCCAGTTGAACATGAGCCAGCAGCATGTCCAGGTGGCCAAGAAAGCCAAAGGCATCCTGGCTTGTCTCAGCAATAGTGTGACCAGCAGGAGCACGGCAGTGATTGTCCCCCTGTACTCGGCGCACTGGTGAGGCCGCACATCAAACACTGTTTCCAGTTCTGGGCCCCTTGTTACAAGAAGGACATTGAGGTGCTGGAGCGTGTCCAGAGAAGGGCAATGAAGCTGGTGAAACATTTAGAGAACCAATCTTGTGAGGAGCAGCTGAGGGAACTGGGGTTGTTTAGCCTGAAGAAAAGGAGGCTCAGGGGAAACCTTATCACTCTCTAGAACTGAAAGGTAGCAAGGTTGTGGTCAGTCTCTTCTCCCATGTAACAAGTGACAGGACGAGAGAAAACAGCTTCAAGTTGTGCCAGGGGAGATTTAGGTTGGATATTTGGGGGAATTTCTTTACAGAGAGAGTTGTAAAGCATTGGAACAAGCTGCCCAGGGAAGTGATTGAGTCCTCATTCCTGGCAATGTTTAAAAGACGTGTGGATGTGGTGCTGAGGGACATATTGTAGGGACCCTGGTAGCGCAGGGATCATAAAGGTCTCTTCCGACCAAATGGTGATGTGATTCTGTGAAGTTGTTTCCTTGCCTTCTTGGGAGGTAAGTCTCTTGTTTCCTAAAAGACAGGCTGGGAAAGAAATAGCTTTCTTTTTTAAAACTCCTTTTTGTCTTCTTTATAGAAGAAATGCTTAGGGGAGTGGTGTTTTATAGTTTTATCAGTATGAATAAATAAAGGAGCCAAAGTATAGACATAGACCTTGTATACCTCCTGGTGGAGAAACCCAAAAATTTGTGTGAATTGAAGTCTATTTCCTACTAAAGACCCATCCACAGGTGAGAATGGAGAGAATAATGAGAAGAGAGTTGCTGTGCATGTGAAAAGCCAGCTGAGTAGCGTCCTTTCCTAGTATTATGCTAATAGCATTACAACCTGCCACTGCAACTACCTTCAATCATTTACTGGTCCAGATCAAGACATCTTACCTCTCTGAGTACCTCATATAATGCAATATATGTGTCATGCTGGATAATGACCTGAAACTAACTTTTAAAATGCCTTTTCCTATTACAGAAACAAACAGAATTCCCATGATGTGTACGGTGCAAAGAGCAACTCAATACCCAAGTTAGTAGTTCACTGCATGACATTTAAAATCAGAAGAATGATACCAAAGTCAGCAATGGTTGCTTCAGAAATATTCTAAGTATTCTTAGCAAGGATCTTACTGAGAAGAAGCTCTGCAGAAGATGAGGGGTTTCCTTTGTTGCTCTTCTTGGGCAGTGAATGTCCCCAAGGGGGAAGGAGCAGAATTTGGTGACATCTAGAGGAAGCCACAAAACCTCGTTGCAATGCCTACCTGTAAACAGACTCACCTAAGAGGAAAAGAGAACCAAATAATGCAGTCTATAACTACCTGCCTGTTATCTGTGATTTTATTTAGATATTTTAAGGAGGAGAAATGGTGGTTCGGTGAGTGAATTAAGCTCAGTTTCCTTTGAGGTGTTCAAGGTTACATGTTCTTTCTGCTTAACAGCATAACTACCTTGAGTTATAACGTCAAATGGTCTGACTCACTCCTGAGTGAAACACTGAAAATGAGTAGCTTGGTCTCTGCTTATTTTCCCAAACATAAATAATGGCACAGAGGTGTTCTGAGGTTTTGAAAAGAGATGTGTGCTACTTGGCTTGGAAGTGCAGTGGACACAAAAGAAGAGGCAGAGCATAATGGATAGCCTATCTGCTAAAGATGGAAAAACATCTATGACAAAGGTAACAAAACTGACCCTCAGAGCTGCTAGAGTTGTGTTCTGTCTTCTGAGTGAGTGGGGAAACTCCTGCAAGCACTGAAAAGCGTCCTTGTGGTACTGCACTCAAAGTTAGGGAGTTTTCCTGGTAACAGCTTAAGTGCAACTTCAGCCGGGTAATGAAATCCCTCCTCAGACCTTCACCCTAAGAACTGACTGAGGTAAGACACAGGCTGAGTTACCCAATGCTATTCTATCCATTTTCCAGCGTACAGGAGTTAAAGAACTGAATACTGCTAGAACACCCTTTGAATGCCCCTAAGACCTGTTCAGATGCTTCTGACTGGAGGAGCTGTTGTCCTGTCGTTCTTGTGTGACAAGAGCTCTTCGTAGTAAATGTGTACCTGTAACTGTGCACATAATCTAATGCTCATCAACCAAATGGGATGGCCCCATGGCAACATGTGCTGTTAGAAGAGTTTCAAAAGTCTTGTTGGTTTGGATTTTAGAAAAATTGAGACTCTCTGCTTCTCTTTGGTCTGGCTTTGTATTGTTTGATCTTCATGTTCAGTTTCAAAAAAAGCTTTCTCTGTATGAGGCACTGCATAACTATGTGCATAGTCACAGATGTGCACAGTTGGGCACTATCTGAGGCTTTCCCAAATGTGCTTTTATTCTTTCCTCCTGTTCATGTATGTGTCCAGATGCTTCCTGAGAGAGTCTAGCACCAAACATAAGAGAAAGTGTTTTGCCCTTTCAAGTGTGAATCACTAAATGTTACTGCTCCCCTTGCTTGGGATCAGTAGGAAGTTTTCCCTATTCTAAGCAGGGTAGACAATTGCCAGCATTCTTTTTTGTTGTTGTTTTTGGGTTTTTTTTTTCTCCCCATCCTCACAGGGTTTATACATGTGCAGTCATTGTCGATTGGATTCTTCCTTTTCAGGTCCCCAGCTGTGCTGCCTGAATGCTCACCTCATCCTGTTTGCCAATTTTAAACGCTTTATAGGGTCATATTTTTACTCAAGCCACTCTGAATTGCTCATCACATCAAATGTTCCAATTTAAAACAAAAAAACCCAACAACAGCAACAAAAGGCCACCACCACCCCTTACCTCCCCCTGCCAAATCCCAGCCTCATATGCCTTAATTTTCTATGATAAACCACTGTAGAATGACATGTCTGTCATGACAAAAGATGCATCTGAGCAGGAGTAAGGCTGGGCCCTTCTTGAGAATTTCAGTGGCTGGGATGCACTGTTCCTCCTTGAGTATCTCACCTTTTCTGCCATGGCAGAACTCTTTCCTCAGTTATCTTTGCAAGCTTAATATGCCTTACGCCGTGGAAACAAATCTCTTCTAGCAACCTTCTGCAACAAAGAAAAAAGCATCTTGTCATATCATCAATGAAGTTTCATAATTCTTTTCCCATGCTGAATGTTGCGTTAGTTTGTACAGAAGCTCTTTTCTGTATATACACATTTTTTTTTTCTCCTTTCATTTGAAAACTGAGCTACTTCCACGAGCTAACCCATTATGAGCTTGGGAGAATCAAAGCTGATTTTATGGCTGGAGGGGAGACCTTGTGAAACCTAAAGGATCTATGGCTTTTGACTACAAAGCAGAGAAACTGGAGCAGTTTTAATCTTGATTGCCATGGCTCAGATTGCTATCAGAGACATCTCTCTCTCTCCTATGTTTGTCTTCAAAGTATTTTTCCCCTTGATGTGCTTGAATGATAACATGCTATGTTTTGAATAGGCTGCTCAGGCTGCAAGATAACAAATGTATATTTACATAACTAGTCATTGCTATTCCTTTTTTTTATGCTTTTATCAAAAAGGGTATGACATTTGTGTCAAAAGTGACTCTAAACACTTCTCTAATGTTATTGGCGTAACAGCCTTTGTTAAGAAGGCTTTAGGTTTCTGCAAAAACTGAAGCTAATCTTTGAATAGTAAAGTATGTATGCTTTAATTCGAAAACCTACTGGAAATAGTGGAAAACTGACAGAAAGTTGTCATGGAAACCACTAACACTTAGACATGGGTGAAAAAAGCAGCTTTCATTCAGAGGCCACAATTAATTGCAAAAGAATCTGTAGGTTTCAGAAACGTTTTTTCTACTCAGTTTGGATGGTAGGACTGCTTTAAATTTTCATAGAAGTATGTACATTGTGCTGAGTGAATAAAAAAATAGTTTGAAAGACCAAATTGCTCAGATCCAAAGAGGCAGATTAAGAGGAGGGTTTTATTGGCCTTGTGTTTGATTAAAGCTTTTTCATTTTTGATGAAATGTGCTTAATTCTTGTCGACTGAGCACAAGAGAGAAAAATGTGCATATAAAGTAAATGTATGAGTATGATGTCGAATAGAGAGAGACCATCTGACAAGACTGTCTGATCAGTAAATAAAATAGCAGCTAAAATAAAGAAGAAAGGAATACTGGGGTTATAGCCTGTATTTTAGATACTCTTCTATTGAGTTTTTCATGCTAAAAGTACCTCTGTAGTTACCCAACATTTCTAGCAAGTATGTAGTATGTAAATAAATATGGATTTACACAACTTTTTTTTTTTTATTCAGATATTTAAATTACCTAAACATTGTGGTGGATGATGATAGGCCTGTAGGTAGACTTTTTACAACATCACCTTCTCTATCTTTACAGAGCTCTTTCAATTCAAATATTTGTGTTACAATAATCTTTGGATTATTTATCTTTTGCACAGAAAATACACGATGTTCACAAGGGACTACTTTATACACTTTGAGAGATTTAAAGTACGGAGT